>NC_092168.1:11088795-11368795 GCF_045791955.1 Oncorhynchus clarkii lewisi
AAAATGGTACCACTGTGGTATAGACACATGAATCTTGGCACACAGGTATAATTTGTCAAACTGAACAATTGCAGTGCCATTTGATCCAAACAGGCTAAACCTGGAGCTAGGGTTTAACATTTTGGGTAATATTCAGAGGTGGAAACATTCCGTGGGAATTACCTTGAATATATGTGAATTAACGGAAATATATGTGAATTAACGGGAATAGATGGGAATTAACGGAAATATATGCAAATTAATATTAATACAATTTAAATGTAGATGTTTTTTCCATTGGATATATTTACCATATCATATGGACACAGAAACAAAACCTTTTACCTTATGATAAGTAGACATAATGATGAAATCATAGAGATTTAAAAAAAAAAAAATTGTTACGAATTGAACTTTAATTAAATGAGTTGACTCTTCACATGGGATGATTTCACTGATTTCACCAATTTTTCAACCCTTGGATTGGTCAGCCTGTTACGTGCTTTGGTGTGTGTGTTCCCAAACAAGGACCAGTTGCGCTCTGAGGCGGCTGATGTTGGTAGGATTTGGAGGATGATGGAGGCAACAGGGGAAAGAGCCTCAGATCCACAAAGTCTCTTCCACCAGGTGGCTGATGAGATATGTTGGCACGACTGCCATATTGCATCTCCATCCCAAAGCCCTTGCTTGGAAGTGTACTTCGCCAGACTGCCAAGAACCTTGCCCTCATCCAGGCCAAGGTGGCGAGACACGGTAGTGATGACTCCATAGCCCTTGTTGATCTCTGCACCAGACAGGATGCTCTTGCCAGCATACTTGGAGCCCAACATGTATGCTGCGGCGTGTATGGGCTTCAGGCAGAAGTCTTCTCCCTTTTTGATATATTTCAGAACTGCAGTTTCCTCTGCTTGGAGCAACAGTGAAGTGGGCAGGGTAGTATGGATTTCTTCTCTTAATTCTGCAAGCAGAGTCTGAACATCCGATAGGATGGCATTGTCTCTCTTAATTTGTGCAATGGCTACTGCTATAAATTTCAGGAGTTTCAGGCTGCTTACCAGTTTCTCCCAAAATATTTCATCCAGGAGGATCCTCTTGATGGGGCTGTCCATATCGGCAGACTGTGATATGGCCATTTCTTGGAGAGACTCCTTCCCCTCCAGGAGACTGTCAAACATGATGACAACACCACCCCAACAGGTGTTGCTGGGCAGCTTCAATGTAGTGGTCTTATTCTTCTCACTTTGCTTGTGGAGTTAGATTGCTACTATAACTCGATGAACTTGCTTCCCGACTCTCACGTACTTGTTACAGAATAACGCCTCACCTAAGGGAAGCATCAGGGAGTGTCAGTGTCAGTGGTAATGACGTTGGGTATGGGAGCAGCTACAGGCCTGGGTGCTTGGTTGGGACAAGCATGCATTGGCAGGAAAGCTGCAGAAGGATGAGTAGGCTACAATTCCCCATTGTTTATCAGTGCAATTTTGACAGCCAACTAGCTGAAAAAGTTATCTAATGTTCCTTCGTTAGATTTTAGCTCATCTTGCTCTGGCTAGCACTAGTTGTTGATCTTGTTGTTGATGTGCATAACTGAGAGAGAGAGACTAACATGTATAGTTGTTTGATAAATAGGACTGTAAAGTTCCAAAATGTAAGGGGACTCCCATGGTGTTTACATATTTGCAGAAATTCATTCAGCTGTATTTTGTGACTTTGGCGAATGCGTTCTAATGATCTAAAGTCGCGTTGTTGCTACTGCATGTAAACACACAGTCCAGTTTGAAGTCAAATCCAATTTTATTGGTCACATACACATATTTTGCAGATGTTATTGCGGGTGTAGCGAAATGCTTGTGTTCCTAGCTCCAACAGTGCAGAAGTATCTAACAATTCACAACAATTCTAAAAGTAAAAGAATGGAATTAAGTGGTTGATGTCAATCTTTTTTTTGGGCCTTCCTGTGACATCTGGTGCTGTAAGTGTCCTGGAGGGCATGCAGTGTGCCCCACTCTCTGAAGAGCCCTGCGGTTGTGGGAGGTGCAGTTGCCGTACAGGATGCTTTCAACTGTGCATCTGTAAAAGTTTTTGAGGGTCTTAGAGGCCAAGCCACATTTTTTCAGCCTCCTGAGGTTGAAGAGGAGCTGTTGCGCCTTTTTCACCACAAAGTCTGTGTGGGTGGACCATTTCATATTGTCAGTGATGTGTACTCTGAGGAACTTGAAGCTTTCACCTTCTCCACTGCAGCTCCTTTGTTTTGTTGACGTTGAGGTTATTTTTTCTGGCACCACTCCAATAGGGCCCTCACCTCATCACTGTAGGCTGACTCGTCATTATTGGTAAATCAGGTCTACTACTGTGGTCTACAAACTTGATGATTGAGTTGGCGGGGTGAACTGGGAGTACAGGAAGGGGCTAAGCACGCACCCTTGTGGGGCCCATGTGTTGAGAAGCAGCGTAGTGGAGGTGTTGTTTCCCACCTTCACCACCTGGGGGCAGCCATCAGGAAGTCCAGGACCCAGTTGCACAGGGCGGGGTTCAGACCCAGGGCCCCGAGCTTGTTGATGAGCTTGGAGGGTACTATGGTGGTGAAGGCTGCGCTATAGTCAATGAACAGCATTCTTACATAAGTATTCATATTGTCCAGATGGGAAAGGGCAGTGTGCAGTGTGAACTAGTCGTTCAGTTACCTTTGCTTTGTTGGGTACAGGAACAATGGTGGATATCTTGAAGCATGTGGGGACAGCAGATTGGGACAGGGAGAGATTTAATATGTCTGTAAACACTCCAGCCAGCTGGTCTGAGCATGCGTTGAGGACGCGGCTAGGGATGCCGTCTATGCCGGCAGCCTTGCGAGGGTTAACACGCTTAAATGTCTTACTCCCATTGGCCACAGACAACGAGAGCCTACAGTCCTTGGGAATGGGCCTCATCCACTTTGTCTCTGTACTGACATTTTGCCTGTTTGATTGCCTTACAGAGGGAATAACTACACTGTTTGTATTTGACCATACTCCCAGTGACCATGGTTAAATGCTATGGTTAAATGCGGTGGTTTGCGCTTTCAGATTTGCACAAATTCTGCCATCTTTCCACGGTTTCTTGTTTGGCTAGGTTTTAATTGTCACAGTAGGAACAACATCCCCTATACACTTCCTGATGAACTCAGTCACCGTGTCCGTGTATATGTCAATGTTATTCTCAGAGGCGACCCGGAACATATCCCAGTCCGCGTGATCGAAACAAACTTGAAGCATGGATTCCGATTGGTCAGACCAGCGTTGAATAGACCTTAGCACGGGTACTTCCTTGACTTACTACAGTCAAATGTGTTGATAGAACTTCGGTAGCGTTTCCCTCAAATTTGCTTTGTTAAAATCCCCAGCTACAATAAATGCGTCCTCAGTATATGTGGATTCCAGATTGCATAAAGTTCCGTGTAGTTCCTTGAGGGCTGCCGTGGTATCGGCTTGGGGGGGGAATATACACGGCTGTGACTATAACCGAAGATAGTTATTTTGGGAGGTATTACAGTCAGCATTTGATTGTGAGGTATTGTAGGTCCAGTGAACAAAAAAGACTTGAGTTTCTGTACGTTAACACAATCACACCATGAGGAGTTAATCATGAAACATACACCACCGCTCTTCTTCTTCCCGGGGAGTTCTTTATTCCTGTCTGCACAATGTATTGAGAACCCAGGTGGCTGTATGGATGGGGACAGTATATCCCGAGAAATTGTTTTACACACAACTTATTTTCAAATGAGATGACTAACAGCAAGCTCACTACAATAAAAAACACAATTCCATTTATTGTTGAAAAGGGAGAAGCTAACAGAAGGACCATTGTTCCCCACTGTGTTTGGGTTAGTAATAATTTGCCACACATATTGCCACGCTCACCACCTAAACCCCTTTTTGATCCCCCAAAAATTACCTGGATGCAACCAGAGGTTTGAAAATGGGTGCTAATTAGTAACAAACAATGGAGACAACAATCCATGAGGAGCTCATTTGGGGATAAATCAGGGGGCTGAATCTTTATCCACCCAAAATATCCTTCAGAGTACTAGAAGCCATGATAATTGTGACCCTAACATACCCCTAATGCTAAGGATGGCCAGTTCTTGGCCACTTGATGCCTGGTCCTGAGAACGCTACAACCTGGTCCTGTTGACTTGCTATGTGGGATATTCTACTCTCATCTTCGAGCCTAACCACTTGGTTCAATTCATGACTGCATGTCTTCTTAGAAACACATTAACTGCTTTTCCCTAAATGTGATTTAAAGATAGCTGGGGTCTCTCTGGACTGTGGATTTCCAGAGGCAGGCCTGAGAGCTGCAGGTCCTTAGGGAGACCTTGGTACAGTACATCTGGCTCCATTAAGCCTGCCAGGCTGGCTCTCTGTGATCAGCACCCCACACACACACACTCACTCTGGGGTGGGTTGCAGACGGGTGGGGCCAGATCACCTTGCTCTGTAAACAAGCTCTGGAAAACATCATCATGCCAAAACACAGCTCATCACTATTAGCGAGTCATTTCAGCAAATTGAATCCCCTCAACTCCTCTGGTTAGCAAACAGCTTAGGGTGATAGCTAAAGATTAAGAAAAAAAATCTAGGCAAATTAAGCTAGGGCCCTCACCTTAATGGTGCTTGTGGGACAAACAGAGAAATAATATGCTGGTTTTGTTAATGATCACAGACCAGGGTTTGACCATTTTTTCCCCGAGAGCAAACCAATCGGTTGGTTGGGGGTATATAATAAGCATGTGGCCTCAGTGGAAACATGCCCTCGAATAACATTACAGACACCTAATGAGAGAGAAGCATATCAGATCAACTAATGAAACACTTTGTCACTATCATGTGAGGGGCATGGACAGGCAAGTGTCCTCTGTAGAAAGAAAACACAGTTTATTACTTCTCAGTGTGCCACCAACTTCTTTTCTTTTTGAGATTGCAGTTTAAATGTGATGACGCACAAAATGCATGTAATCAAATAGGCTCTTTATAGGAAAGCAAAGACTGAGGAATGGAAAAAATCATGAAATGTGAGCTGGGGAAAAGTAATCACACAGACTACAAAACTGGACGTTGATGCCTTTTCCCTCATGCTTACGGAACACATGCAGCGCGTATAGAAAATGTCTACACCCCATTTTACTTTTTTCACATTGTGTTGTGTCCGTGCCTCAAGAGTTTCATGCAATTAAATAAGGATTTTCCCCCCCTACTTATTTACACCATACTCCACACTTTTTATTGTGAAAAATTATATGAAAAATACCAAACGGAAATGTCATAATTGGTTAAGTCTCCACCCCCGAGTTAATTAGGCAATAAGGCCCGAGGGGGTGTGGTATATGGTCAATATACCACGGCTAAGGGCTGTTCTTAGGCACAATGTAACACAGTGTTACCAAGGCAACTACTGTAGTTATCTAGTAAATTTTCTAGCTACTTCAGTGGATGTTGAACACATATCGATCTACCTGCAAATGAACACCTTTCTAGCAACAAATGTGTTAAATTATAGCCATGGTGTAAAACTGATAATCAACTCGGGGCTCTATGCATTCTCTGGAAAAGAATGCAACTCCGTGGAAGGTCACTTCCAATCCGCTAGCGTGTCGTGGAACACACCTTCCACGTCGTTCATTATTTTCCATAAAATTCATAGCCCCTCGATGATTGTCCCTTAAGTGGAAGCTCCTTTGGCAGCAAATACAACTGGGATGGGATTACCATCTATAAATATTTTTTTTTTTACATTTTTCTGATTCTGGACATAAGAACAGCGATCACCCACCTCGATTTGGATGAAGATTTCTACTTCCAACGAGTCAGCGGCGCAGGATATACTGCTCTCCCCAGACCAAACCCTATTCCCAGAGACTGGGAAGAAGAGACAGTGTAAGAGGCCGACATGTGGGCAGCCTTACAAAACTACTTCGGTGAGTATACACTGCCTCTGCCCTCCGTTCTATAGGAGAACCTACAATTACTAGAGAAGAAACTGGACGCGCTCTGTTAGAGACTATCCTCTCAACGGGACCTGAAGACCTGTAATATCCTGTTTCTCTGAGTCGTGGCTGAACAAGGACATGGATAATATGCACTACATGACCAAAAGTATGTGGACACCTGCTTGGCGAACATCTCATGCCAAAATCATGGGCATTAATATGGAGTTGGTCCCCCCCTTGCTGCTATAACAGCCTCCACTCTTCTGGGAAGGCTTTCCACTAGATATTGGAACATTGCTGCGGGGACTTGCTTCCATTCAGCCACGTGCATTAGTAAGGTCGGGCAAAGATGTTGGGCAATTAGGCCTGGCTCGCAGTTGGTGTTCCAATTCATCCCAAAGGTGCTCGATGGGATTGAGGTCAGGGCTCTGTGCAGTCTAGACAAGTTCTTCCACACCGATCTTGACAAACCATTTCTGTATAGGTCCTCGCTTTGAGCATGGGGACATTTTCATGCTGAAACAGGTAAGGGCCTTTCCCAAACTGTTGCCACAAAGTTGGGGGCACAGAATCGTCCAGAATGTAATTGTAATTGCTGGAGCGTTAAGATTTCCCTTCACTGGAACTAAGGGGCCATGCCTGAACCATGAAAAACAGCCACAGATCATTATTCCTCCTCCACCAAACTTTACCGTTGGCATTATGCATTCAGACAGGTAGCGTTCTCCTGGCATCCGCCAAACCCAGACTTGTCTGTCGGACTGCCAAATGGTGAAGCGTGATTCATCACTCCAGAGAACATGTTTTCACTGCTCCAGAGTCCAATGGTGGCGATCTTTACCCCACTCCAGGCTTGTGGGCGGCTGCTCAGCCATGGAAACCCATTTCATGAAGCTCCAGACAAACAGTTCTTGTGCTGACGTTGCTTCTAGAGGCCGTTTAGAACTCGGCAGTGAGTGTTGCAACCGAGGACAGCACTTGGCAGTCCTTTTCTGTGAGCTTGTGCGGCCTACCACTTTGCGGCTGAACCGTTGTTGCCACATTTCCACATCACAATAACAGCACTTATAGTTGACCGGGGCAGCTCTAGCAGGGCAGAAATTTGACGAACTGACCTGTTAGAAAGATGTCATCTTATGACTGTGCCACGTTGAAAGTAACTGAGCTGTTCAGTAAGGCCATTCTACTGCAAATGTTTGTTTATGGCAATTGCATGGATGTATACACCTCTCAGCAAAAGATGTAGCTGAAATAGCCAAATCCAATTATTTGAAGGGATGTCCACTAGAGGTCGACCGATTAATCGGAATGGCGGATTAATTTTGTGCGCTGATTTTTTGTTATTAAAAAAAATTATACCTTTATTTAAGTCAGTTAAGAACACATTCTTATTTTCAATGACGGCCTAGGAACGGTGGGTTAACTGCCTTGTTCAGGGGCAGAATGACAGATTTTTACCTTGTCAGCTCAGGGAACCAATCTTGCAACCTTACAGTTAACTAGTCCAACGCTCTAACCACCTGCCTCTCATTGCACTCCACGAGGAGCCTGCCTGTTACGCGAATGCAGAAGAAGCCAAGGTAAGTTGCTAGCTAGCATTAAACTTGTAAAAACAATCATAATCACTAGTTATAACTACACATGGTTGATGATATTACTCGTTTATCTAGCGTGTCCTGCGTTGCATATAATCGATGCAGCGCTGGGGGATGATTTAACAAAAGCGCATTTGCGAAAAAAGCACAATCATTGGACGACTGTACCTAACCATAAACACCAATGCCTTTCTTAAGATCAATACACAGAAGTACATATTTTTAAACCTGCATATTTAGCTAAAGGAAATACAGGTTAGCAGGCAATATTAACCAGGTGAAATTGTGTCAGTTCTCTTGCGTTCATTGCACGCAGAGTCAAGGTATATGCAACAGTTTGGGCAGCCTGGCTCATTTTACGTAAATATGACATAACATTGAAGGTTGTGCAATGTAACAATAATATTTAGACTTAGGGATGCCACCCGTTAGATAAAATACCGAACGGTTCCGTATTTCACTGAAATAATAAACGTTTTGTTTTCGAAATTATAGTTTCCAGATTCGACCATATTAATGACCAAAGGCTCGTATTTCTGTGTGTTATTATGTTATAATTAAGTCTATGATTTGATAGAGCAGTCTGACTGAGCGATGGTAGGAAGCAACAGGGTCGTAAGCATTCATCAAATAGCACTTTCGTGCGTTTTGCCAGCAGCTCTTCGCAAGCACAGCACTGTTAATGACTTCAAGCCTATCAGCCTAATGGCTGGTGTAACCGATGTGAAATGGCTGGCTAGTTAGCTGGGTGTGCGCTAATAGCGTTCCAAACATCACTCGCTCTGAGACTTGGAGTAGTTATTCTCCTTGCTCTGCAAGGGCCGCGGCTTTTGTGGAGCGATGTGTAACGCTGCTTCGAGTGTGGCTGTTGTCGATGTGTCCCTGGTTCGAGCCCAGGTAGGGGCGAGGAGAGGGACGGAAGCTATACTGTTACACTGGCAATACTATAGTGCCTATAAGAACATCCAATAGTCAAAGGTATATGAAATACAAATGGTATAGAGAGAAATAGTCCTATAAATACTATATTAACTACAACCTGATCAAGCCTACTACTGTTGTGTCGTCTGCAAACTTGATGATTGAGTTGGAGACGTGCATGGCCACGCAGTCATGGGTGAACAGGGAGTACAGGAGGGGGCTGAGCACGCACCCTTGTGGTGCTCCAGTGTTGAGGATCAGCAAAGTGGAGATGTTGTTTCCTACCTTCACCACCTGGGGGCGGCCCGTCAGGAAGTCCTAGACCCAATCGCAGGGGGCGGGGTTCAGACCCAGGGCCTCAAGCTTAATGATGAGCTTGAAGGGTACTATGGTGTTGAATGCTGAGCTGTAGTCAATGAACAGCATTCGTACATAGGTATTTCTCTTGTCCAGATGGGAAAGGGTAGTGTGCAGTGTGCAGTGTGATGAAGATTGCGTCGTCTATGGACCTATTGGGGAGGTATGAAAATTGCAGTGGGTCTAGTGTGACAGGTAAGGTAGAGGTTAGATGATCCTTGACTAGTCTCTCAAAGCACTTCATAATGACAGAAGTGAGTGCCACGGGGCGATAGTCGGTTACCTTTGCCTTCTTGGGTACAGGACCAATGGTGGCCATCTTGAAGCATGTGGGGACAGCAGACTGGGAGAGATAGGGAGAGATTGAATATGTCCGTAAACACAACAACCAGCTAGTCTGTACATGCTCTGAGGACAGGAATGTCGTCTGGGCTAGCAGCCTTGCGAGGGTTAACACGTTTAATGTCTTACTCACGTCGGCCACGGAGAAGGAGAGCCCACAGTCCTTGGTAGCGGGCCACGATGGTGGCACTGTGTTATCCTCAAAGCGGGCAAAGAAGGTGTTTAGTTTGTCTGGAAGCAAGACGCCAGTGTCCGTGACATGGCTGATTTTCTTTTTGTAGTCCGTGATTGTCTGTAGACCCTGCCACATACGTCTCGTGTCTGAGCCATTGAATTGCGACTCCACTTTTTCCCTATACTGACATTTCGCTTGTTGATTGCCTTGCGGAGGGAATAACTACACTGTTCGCATTCTGACATATTTCCGGTCATCTTTCCATGGTTAAATGTGGTGGTTCGTGCTTTCAGTTTTGCACAAATGCCGCCGTCTATCCTCGGTTTCTGGTTAGGGGCTACCCAGAACATGTCCCAGTCCACGTGATCAAAACAATCTTGAAGCGTGGATTCCGATTGGTCAGACCAGACCAATAGTCCTTGTCACGGGTAGATCCTGTTTGAGTTTCTGCCTATAAGAGGGGGGAAGCAAAATGGAGTCGTGGTCAAATTTGCCGAATAGAGGGTGGGGGAGGACCTTGTATGCACCGTGGAAGTTAGAGTAGCAGTGATCCAGTGTTTTGCCAGCCCCGGTACTACAATCAATATGCTGATAGCAAATTTGAGAACAAAGCTACCTACATTCTATGTTAAAATCCCAGCTACAATAAATGCAACTGGTTTCCAGTTAGCATAGAGTCCAGTGGAGTTCCTTGAGTGCCATCGTGGTATCGGCTTGAGGGGGATATACACGGCTGTGACAATAACCAACGAGAATTCTCTTGGGAGATAATACGGTCAGCATTTGATTGTCAGGTGAACAGAAGGACTTAAGTTCCTGCATGTTGTTACAATTACACCATGAGTTGTTAATCATGAAACATTCACCCCCGCCCTTCTTCCCAGAGAGATGTTTATTCCTGTTGGCGTGACGCTAGGGTTGCCAACTTTCTCACTACCAAATAAGGGACAAAAGGTGGCGTGCCAGTGCACGGTGACACGGCGGTGTGGGTATGGTGTTATGGGTATGAATATACAGTGTATATTCATCGTCTTATTCAATTGGAAAGGCAAAAGGCATTATGAGTTATGTGAGCTGGGTAATTAGCTTTCAGAATGCGATTGTTGTCACTGCTCAATAACTGGTAAAAGGAGTGTTTTTTTCCAAAGTTGACATTGGCATTATCTGCTGCATAGGCTGTGATGTGTCTAACATCAAGTTCATGATTTTCCAGACAGTTCATCAGCGCTTGATGTATGTCATTTGCAGTTTCATCACTGTCTTCATAAACGTCAAGTAACTTGCACTGCACTCCATCAGACACAGAGAAATATCTCACGCACACTGGAAACATTTTTCTATTTCCCTTGTTTGAGGAATCACTGGAAATACACGGGCTCACCTTCCGTAGGAGGCAGATAATCCTTTTCCGCAGTAGACGTCACGAAGAATGCGCCGATATTGATAGCACCTTTAGCTAGCGTGGCCTTGTGCATTTCTGTGGATGCATGCTGAGTTTGGTCACTCTCCCCTCCATGGCCAATTGAGAATTCCTGATGGCATAAAGTACAGAAAGCTTTCGTCGAGTCACCACTGACAGCTTTAACCCACGTCTTTTTTGCTTCCCATTGTTTGTTGTAGCTGCACAGTCTTTTCTTTTTTGCAGGTTATTTCCTTGATATGCCAAACCGACCGAACAACAACATAAATTACTTTGCAGGAATTGGCGCGTTTACACTATACTGTGATTGGATGAATATATGGGACAAGGGAGATCACGTATGGGACAAACCAATGTAGCCCAATATAAGGGACACCCCTGCTAATACGGGACAGTTGGCAACCCTACGTGATGCACAAAGAATCCCGGTGGCTGTACCGACTCCGACAGCATGTCCCAAGAGAGCCATGTTTCCGTGAAAGCGAGTATATTACAATCCCAGATGTCTCTCTGGAAAGCAACCCTTGCCCTAATTTCATCTACTCTCGTTATCTAGAGACTGGAAATTAGAGAGTAATATACTCGGAAGCGGTGAGTGGTGTGCGTGCCTCTGAAGTCTGACCAGAAGGCCGCTCCGTCTCCCTCTTCTGCGGCGACGTTGTTTTGGGTCCGCCTCTGGAATCAGTTCGAATACCTTGGGTGGTTCGAACAAAGGATCCGCTTCGAGAAAGTCGTATTCCTGGTGCTGGTAAGTTGACGTCGCTCTGATATCCAGTAGTTATTTCCGGCTGTATGTAATAAGACTTAAGATTTCCTGGGCTAACAATGTAAGAAATAATACATAAAAAAACAAAATACTCCATATTTTCATAAGGACTAGAAGTGAGGTGACCCTCTGTCGGCACCATCTTGCTCCGGGGCGGCAGGTAGCCTAGTGGTTAGAGCATTGGGCCAGTAACCGAAAGGTTGCTTGATTGAATCCCCGAGCTTAAAAATCTGTCGTTCTGCCCCTGAGCAAGGTAGTTAACCCATTGTTCCCCGGGCACCAAAAACTTGGACGTCGACTATGGCAGCCACCCACATCTGTTCTATGTGCGCTATTTCTATGCTTCCCGTTCTTTAGTTTAGCTTTTGCGTCTCTTGCTTTTGTACACCAGCTTCAAACAGCTTAAAATACAATATTTTTGATTATGTAAAATATATTTCACAAGAGTTTAGATGGTACGACGATTCTCTAGACTATACTTGCTTGTTTTGTCACAAATTAGGCAAACTATTAGAATTTTAGCAACCAGGAAATGGTGGAGCGATTTCTGAATAGTGCACCTTCAAGTCTCGAGGTTCTGCTCGCCGGAGTTAGAATACCTCTTAATAAGCTGTAGACCCTACTATTTAGCAAAAGTTTTAATCTAAATGTTTTGTAGCTGTCTATTTACCACCACAACACAATGCTGGCACTAAGAACGCACTCAACGAGCTGTATAGGGCCATAAGCAAACAAGAAAATGCTCATCCAGAGGCAGTCCTCCTAGTGGCAGGTGAATTTTAATGCAGACAAACTGAAATCCGTCTAACCTCATTTCTACCAGCACCTGTGCATCTAGAGGCGACGAAACTCTATATCACCCTCCGTTTTTAAAATCTGCCCATACCTCTATTCTCCTGAATCCTGCTTACAGGCAATAACTCGAACAGGAAGTAACAGTGACGCACAATATAGAAGTAGTCCAATGAGTGACCATAGGTACATATCTAAACCAGAAGCCATGGATTACAGGCAACTTCCGCACTCAGCTAAATGCCAGAGCTGCTGCCTTTCAAGGACCGGGACACTGAATCAGAACACTTACAAGGAATACTGCTACGACCTCTGACCAGCCATCAAACAAGCAAAGCATCAATACAGGACTAAGATTGAATCCCTACTATGCCGGCTCTGACACTTGTTGGATGTCACAGATTACAAAGGGGAAACCCAGCCGCTAGCTGCAGTGATGAGCTAAATGCCTTCTATGCTAGCTTAGAGGCAAACAATACTGAACCATGCATGAAAGCACCAGCTGTTCCTGACAACTGTGTGATCATGCTCTCCATAGCTGATGTAAGACCTTTAAAAAGATTAACATTAACAAGGCCGCAGGGCTTGGTTGGGTTGTTTATCGGAGGACGCATGACTTTCAACCTTTGTCTCTCCCGAGCCCGTACGGGAGTTGTAGCGATGAGACAAGATAGTAGCTACTAAACAATTGGATACCACGAAATTGGGGAGAAAAAGGGGTTGGGGGGGGGGGGGGGGTCTTCACTGACATCTTCAACCTCTCCCTGACCGTCTGTAGTACCTATGTTTCAAGCAGACCACCATAGTTCCAGTGCGCAAGAACGCCAAGTTAAGCTGTCTAAATTGCTATCACACCGTAGCACTCACTTCTGTAGCCATGAAATCCTTTGAAAAGCTGGCTCACATCAACGTCATCATCCCAAACTCCCTCAGAAGGCTGTAAAGATTTGGCATGGGCCTTCAGATCCTCAAAAAGTTCTACAGCTGCACCATTGAGAGCATCTTACTGGCTTTACATGCTTCACAGTAGCGATGGTGATCTTTGGGTGATGTGCTGTGTTTGCTCCAAACGTAACGCTTTGCATATAGGCCAAAATGTTCAATTTTCGTTTCGTCAGAACACAAAACGTTTTGCCACATGGCTACAGAATTTCCCAAGTGTTTTTTTTGCATACTTCAAACGGATTCAAGATGGGCATTGAGATTTGAGTAATGGCTTCCATTCATGCCAGATGTGAAGTGCTTGGGATATTGTTATCACATACACACCGACCAGTCTTGGCCATAAAGGCCTGTAGTTCTTTCAAAGTTGCCATTAGACTCTTGGTAGCCTCTTTGATCAGTCTCCTACTTGCTCGGTCATCCAGTTTGGAGGGACGGCTGATCTAGGCATGGTCTTGGCGGTGCCGTGCACCTTGCGCTTCTTAATAATCGTCTTAACCGTGCTCCAAGGGATATTCAAGGCCTTTGAATTTTTTTTATACCTATCCCCTGACCAGTGCTTTTCCACAACTTTGTCTTGGAGTTCTTTTGAAAGCTCCTTGGAGCTCATGGTTGAGTGTCTGCTTTGCAATCCCCTCCCGAGCAGAGGGAACCAATAGGAACTGCTGAATTTATCCTGAAATAATGTGAATAACTACAGTTTAACACAGCTGGAGGATAATTAACTTGGTGTGTGATTTTGAAGGTGATTGGTTACACCTGAGCTAATTTAGGATTGCTATTACAAGGGGTGTGAAAAATCTGAAGAAAGAAATTTACCTGGAGGTTGTGGGGTAGGATATGTAGACCAAATGGGAAAAAAGAAATGCATTTTAATTCCAGGCTATAAGGCAATTAAAGGTGAACACTTTGAAAGAGGGTGTAGACTTTCTATAGGAACTGTAGATAATCTGACGATTCCGAATCTCTGTGATGAGGTAGAAAGCAGGGTAGGAGGCATCTTTCACAAACACTAAGCTACCAGCCCAAAACCCAAAACTTCTCAAAAATGTATGTTCTATTAGTAATGGGTCTTATGCAAGTGTTCTCAACCAGTCTTGGCCAAAGAACCATGTGTTCTGAAATAGCATGTTCTGGACCAAAAAGTCCATGTCTGTGACCAAAAGTTTGTATATTTTCTAGAACAAAAAAAAACTATAATATGCCAATTAATTATACGTTTGAGATTCTTGAAATATTCTGAAAGCGTTGTGGGAATATTTTAAGAAATACAAGACAATGTTGCAAAGCTTCTAATAACCTTCTTTGCTTGTCAGAAAATCAGGGCTGGCATAGTTTATGTCCATTGTCCATGTCGATCCACATCCAACTTGACATCAATGCAACTAACTTTCAGCGATTTACTGTATTTTCTATTGGAAAGGGAACGATGTGATCTCACCTAAAGTGAACTAAATGACCAACAGGCCCTTCATAACCGCTAAACCAACAGCAAAGCCTCAGATGCAGTTAGCTATTTTCTTTCTGATAGACGGGATGAAATGACATTCACAGGTCCGTTTTCAAAACATGATGTTTGGAGCCTGCCTCCAGACGCCGCAATAAATCAGGATGACTTTGCAGAGTCCGACTAATGGCGACAAAACAGAAGATTAGTACGGCTCAAGGTTTTGATAAAAGTCAATTTAGTAAAAGTATGCATCCGTTTGAAGCAATTACCACCAGCGATCTGGCTGTACCTGCAGAATTAGGGTTGCCATGGATACCCGCTGAGTTGGAAATGGGAATGTTCCCCTGCATGACAACATCTTGGATTTGTTCATTACACTCCTATTTACCACTGCTAAAGCCAAACAAGCAATACATTTGTCCTAAAACTTAAAACACTGCTAGTCGCGTACAAAGACAGTAGCCTTGTATCTTTTCCATTACACAAACACTGTAAATGTATTTCTGCTTGTGAATGTCTGGGAAATTTTAGCATCGTTCTTTTCTTGACAGGAAATGTCATCTTTTGTGGTCTGTGCCAAAAGCAAAAGGGTAAAAAGTTTTCATGAATGTGTTTATTAATGTTGTTTAGCTTCCAAACTGGTACATAATCTTGAATTTCAGAACTCTAAAAAGACTCATGGAAATGGAGATAACCCTGGTGTAATGTGACATGACATCAATATTGAGCAGTCAATCTCAGTGCTGAGGCCACCTCTGGTTTGTTTTCCCATTGATCTGATCATCAGTAATAGCAGGGTAAATCAAATCAAATGTATTTTTATTTTTCTAATCAAATTTATTTATATAGCCCTTCGTACATCAGCTGATATCTCAAAGTGCTGTACAGAAACCCAGCTTAAAACCCCAAACAGCAAGCAATGCAGGTGTTGAAGCTACTGTGATAGACAAATCAACACACCAAACTTCTAAAATGGGTCTAATCTCAGTCTTCTCTCCACATCGGCAATACAACTTACCTAACAATATTAGCTAGCAAGTCAGAATAGGCCAATACCAACTGCAAGGGATCCTGTTAAAATATTGTCGACCTATGAGGATATAAAAAGTCTCCAAGTCTAATCACGTACACCAGCAAATTACAAATCGTGAGTAGGTGCGCAAGGTATTTCTGAGGGTGTGTTTACATGTGAGAGACCGAATGATTTCCATAAGTCAATAAGACTTGCATGATGAACGCTGCATCTAGGAGAACAATTACTCGTCTACAGGCCACAATGTCTCTCTTCAAATGTTTCATATTCCTCCCAGTGCAGTTTGTCTAAGGTACTGTATGGCATTCATTAATATGATTTAGGTAGAACCTCATCTTTTCTGAAGATACCTCTATGCGGTGACACCCTCTCCTGGGTTAGCAGCGTTTTAATTAAACCCCAAACACTAGAGTGAAAGATAAAGTCTTCACAACTTAATGCCTTGTCAGTCGCTGCTATGGAGATGGAAAGAGAATGGGGAGGGTTGTTTACACCAAGAGGAGAGTTCGTTTGCTTTGATACTCTTAGATTTCTAGTCAAATAGAGATATTGCATATACAGTACCAGTCAAAAGTTTGGGGACACCTACTCATTCAAGGGTTTTAAATTATTTTTACTGTTTTCTACATCATAGCATAATAGTGAAGACATCGACACTAGGAAATAACACATATGGAATAATGTAGAAACCAAAAAAAGTGTTAAACAAATCTAAATATAAGTTATATTTGAGATTCTTCAAAGTAGCCACTTAGCCTTGATGACAGTGTTGTGTCTTTGGCTATGCCTGATTAATTGCTATGACATGCTATTCTATAAAATAATTTCTCTGTAATTAATATCACCTTATTGAGCTAATCATGTAAATGTAATTAACTAGAGAGTCGGGCACCAATAAATAATATTTATAGAGCTGTTATCTTCCGAATAAACTTAAAGATTTAGTAATATTTTACATCAATAGCAGTCAACATTAATCGTCATCTTACTTCAGTCTCATATTCTGAAAGTTGTAAATTCTTGGTTATCTGCAAGAATCCTGGCTAACAAGTTGAATCAGCAATACAAAATTGGGTTTAATTATTAATTTACTAAATACCTAACTAATCACACAGAATAACATATACAAAGAATGAATTATACCTGGATAATTCTTTACGTCATAGGAAACGTCCCTAGCGGGCGGAACAGATATGACAGCTTGTTACACAAAGGAAAAGGGGCGGGGTTTGAGTGTAAGAGCGGGAGAACAAAGGGAAGAAGCTGTGCTATCGTAAATACAGTATCTTATGCTTTCTAAATTACCGCCCATTTGGAAAAGGAAAATGCAACAAATATTTACTCTGAGCTGCGCTTCAGTAGTTTGGTGGTAGGTGGAAGGCCATGTTGCCAAACCGAGTCATCTGTCCTTTGAATAATGTCTCTGCTGGTAAATTGGGTACGTTGTGGTAACGTCGTTGTGTGGAAAACGGAATACTCTGTCTGTTCCTTCCTAACCTGCGTTTGCAGCTGCGGTCGCTAACTCAACCGCTAGGAGGTATCACTTCTGTCGTGAATAAGAGTTCAAAGTTCATACCATTCGCAATCAAAGCTCATGCTGATGTTGACTTCGTTCTGTAGTTTTTTCCTGAACCATTCTGACATGGGATCGTCATCCTCACATTCGCGGAACAGATAGTTATGTTGTAGTCAAGAGCTTATATAGGAAGGAAGAGGAGGGTGTGTTTGAAAAGTTGTATAGCCCATGTCCCTTCACAGGGGAGGGCCACTGATTGAGCAGCACTATTTTATGAAAATCCAAATCTCACATTTTAGATGCTAAAATCACATTTCATCCCATCACAAATAATTTCATATTCAAACATTTAAATTGAACAACAATTCCATGTGAATCTCATAACTCTGATGTATAGACTTTCCACTGTGGAGTTATCATTGATGAGAATGTCTCAGATGACAACCGAACTGACATCATATTCATTAAGTACCACTGCATATGTTCAATTGTTCGGATTACCAGAATATAGTTTATTTGCCCACACATACTGATATTCCCAGAATCTCTATGTTAACCAGTTTTTTAAAAATGTAACCTCAGTAGGTTAGAGAAGAGAAAAGGGGGGAAGAGGTATTTATAAAAGGTCATAAACCTATCCCCCAGGCCAACGTCATGACAACAGCTTGCACTCTTGGCGTTTTCTCAACCAGCTTCACCTAGAATGTTTTTCTAACAGTCTTGAAGGAGTTCCCACATATGCTGAGCACTTGTTGGCTGCTTTTCCTTCACTCTGCGGGCCAATTCATCCAAACCATCTCAATTGGGTTGAGGTCGGGTGACTGTGGAGGTCAGGTCACCTGATGCAGCACTCCATCACTCTCCTTCTTGGTCTAATAGCCCTTACATGGCCTTCCGAGTGGCGCAGTGGTCTAAGGCACTGCACCGCAGTGCTAGCTGTGCCACTAGAGATTCTGGGTTAGAGTCCAGGCTCTGTTACAGCCGGCCGCGACCGGGAAACCCATGGGGCGGCGCACAATTGACCCAGCATTGTCCGGGTTAGGGGAGGGGTTGGGCAGCAGCGATGTCCTTGTCCCATCGTGCATTAGCGACTCCTGTGGTGGGCCGGGCACAGTGCAAGCTGACACGGTTGCCAGGTGCATTGGTGCGTCTGGCTTCCGGGTTAAGTGGGCATTGTGTCAAGAAGCAGTGCGGCTTGGTTGGGTTGTGTTGTGTTTCGGATGCATGGCTCTCGACCTTCGCCTCTCCCGAGTCCGTACGGGAGTTGCAGCGATGAGACAAGACTGTAACTACTAATTGGATACCACCAAATTGGGGAGAAAACCGGGTAAAAAAAAATAGCCCTTACACAGCCTGGAGGTGTTGGGTCATTGTCCTGTTGAAAAACAAATGATAGTCCCACTAAGCGCAAACCAGATGGGATGGCGTATCGCTTCAGAATGCTGTGGTAGCCATGCTGGTTAAGTGTGCCTTGAATTCTAAATACATCACCGACAGTGTCACCAGCAAAGCACCCCCATACCATCACACCTCCTGCTTCATGGTGGGAACCACACATGCGGAGATCATCTGTTAATCTACTCTGCATCTCACAAAGACACGATGGTTGTTACCAAAAATTGAACATTTGGACTCATCAGACCAAAGGACAGTTTTCCAACCGTCTAATATCGATTGTGTTTCTTTGCCCAAGCAAGTCTCTTCTGCTTTTGGAGTCCTCTAGTAGTGGTTACTTTTCAGCAATTCAACCATGAATGCCTGATTCACGCAATTGTTAATTGAACTCGGTGAAGCATTTATTTGAGCAGCAATTTCTGAGGCTGGTAACTCTAATGAACTTATACTCTCTGCAGCAGAGGTAACTCTGGGTGTTCCTTTCTTGTGGTGGTCCTCATGAGTGCCAGTTTCATCATAATGTTTGATGGTTTTTGAGACTGCACTTGGAAGAAACTTTCAAAGTACTTGAAATATTCCGTATTGACTGACCTTCATGTCTTAAAGTAATGATGGACTGTTGTTTCTCTTTGCTTATTTGAGCTGTTGTTGCCATAATATGAACTTGATCTTTTACCAAATGAGGCTATCTACTGTATACAACCCCTACCATGTCACAACACAACTGGTTGGATCAAACGCATAAAGAAGGAAAATAAAATCCACAAATTAACAAGGCACACCTGCTAATTGAAATGCATGAAGCTGGTTAAGATAAACTTTTTTTTATTTAACTAGGCAAGTCAGTTAAGAATAAATTCTTATTTAAAATGACAGCCTACTGGGAAACAGTGGGTTAACTGCCTTGTTGCAGGGCAGAACGACAGATTTTTACCTTGTCAGCTCGGGGATTCGATCCGGCAACCTTTCGGTTACTAGCCCAACTTTCTAACCACTAGGCTACCTGCCACACCAATGCCAAGAGTGTGCAAAGCTGTCATCAAGGCAAAGGGTGGTTACTTTGAACAATCTCACAATCTAAAATATATTTTGATAAAGAAAAACCCTGGAATGAGTAGGTATTTCCAAACTTTTGACTCGTACTATATCACTACAGAATAATCCACCCTACCCATACACTGAGATGTCAGATTAATGCAAAAGTTCAGTGTAATATGAGTACTTCTTGCATGATCTGAGCCACCTGTTTCTAGCATCTACTGTTCTTCATATAGCAGTCCAATGAATTACTTTATTGGCCGACTGTGGGTTAATACATTGGTGTATGAAGTGTATTAGTGCAGTATGGTATGTGGAAAAGGCTTACACTGAGTACTACTCGTATCAGGTGGTGAAACTGAACATGAAAGACTTTCCCATCTGCAACAGTCTCACCAACAGCCTCCTTTAGCCCTTATTTCAGGATTCATGTGCACTCAGGAGTATAAGACAGGTGGTCTCAAAATGATATGAACTGCTTTGGAAATGCCAAAGTAGAAAAAGGAACTTCAAACAGAATATATTTCAAGCTTTGATGTCTAGTTAGTGCCTTTATGGGCAAAAAGCAAGATTTAGCAGACAGCTTATTCAAAAAGGTATTACTATTAGGGATGCACGATATATCGTTGAACATTTCGGAATTGGACGATATTAGCTAAAAATGGCAACATCGGTATCAGCCCGATGTCTAGTTTAACGCCGATGTGCAAAACCGATGTCAAAGCTGATGTGCATACCTATATAACGCAGATAGATGAGAACATCTTTGTACATAACGTAATGACGCCACGTAATATGTTGAACTACACCCGCAACACAGCATGCATAACCTAGCCCACAATGTCTACTGTGTGGATTGAGCAGTCAACAAGTCGAGCAGTCATTTTAAAGAGTAAGAACATTTCAGCGAGACAACTCAAAGGCGAAATCTATTAACGGCAAGATAATGGAATTCATTGCCCTTGACAATCAACCGTTCTCTGTCGTGGGTGATGTTGGTTTTCGCCGACTGGTCGAGCACCGGTACACTTATTTTTTTTGGTACTATTTTTCAGATGTTGCCCTACCGGAGTTACACAGTAATAGCGTCACTGCTATAAGCTTCACGACTGACATTTGGACCAGCGATATCAGCCCCACAGTGACAGCGCGCAGAGGCCATGGACAGACAGCACTGAAACTTCACTGCTTGACATGTATGATGAAATCCTGGTTGAGAATGAAACGACTGAACAAATTAACAACGAAACAGCACAGTAAGTAAGTGAAAGAAATAGGTTTTGATTATGTTTTACTGGTAATGGGGACATACGTCAATGCCAACAAAATCACTTTTTGGTCAGTGTGTGTGTAACCTTTATTTAACTAGGCAAGTCAGTTTATTAAGAACAAATTCTTATTTGGGGTGGCAGGGTAGCCTAGTGGTTAGCGTGTTGGACTAGTGACCGGAAGGTTGCAAGTTCAAATCCCTGAACTGACAAGGTACAAATCTGTCGTTCTGCCCCTGAACAGGCAGTTAACCCACTGGCCGTCATTGAAAATAAGAATTTGTTCTTAACTGACTTGCCAAACCCGGACCGGCCATACATCACTACATTGTTCTTTCACTATATTGGTCTTCCAATAGCGATGGAATTTATGATTACGAGCGTTTTAACGATGCATCTTTCCTTCAACAGTCAAAGATGTAACATGCATTTCCAAAAACACCAGGCAGAGAGAACGTTCGCTAAATGAGACGTCGAGGCATGATTCGATGCTGATATGATCTAAAGAAAGGCAGCACTGCTCTCGGATCAGCTTTCTCCATTCAAATGTTACCTTAACATTAGAATTATTCCACAATACTGACAACATATCAGCTCCTAGAGAGTTATCACCTACGGCTGCAAATATTGAGGCGGCTGGTTAGCCAATAATAATGCACTAAATCAAGATTTGGCACATCATTGCACACATGTTAGGCTACACATCATGAAGTATTTTGAGGAAAGAATGACAGACAATAGTCAAATAAAACATTGAAATGTATAGGCATATTTAGTCTATACTGTAGGTCGGCCATTTTTATCTTTAATGCGGTCATCTCAGTTTTCATTTCAATAATATTTTTATCCTTTGCTTGTTTGTAACAATTACAAAGATGCCAATGTCTTTGCATGTGAGTCAACTTCGTTGTGAAGTTATTGGCGGTCACAGATGCCAATGTCTTTGCATGGGAGTCAACTTCGTTGTGAAGTTATTGGCGGTCACAGATGCCAATGTCTTTGCATGGGAGTCAACTTCGTTGTGAAGTTATTGGCGGTCACAGAGAGACATCTTGATTCTATATTTAGTGGAGATCTTCTGCGTATAAATTGACGCGGTAGGGGAAACGCATCCAACGGTGCACTTAGCTGTTCTGCGAGTGCTCTGAGGCAGTCGCTAAATAGTGAGCATTAATCAAGTGCAACTTCAGTAATGATGGTTTTGGGAAACTGCTCACAGATTTAACGATGCTCCAATGAAGGTTCTAACAATGAACTTAGCCTTAAGATGCTTTATGGGAAACTGGGCCCTGGTCAATTCGAACATTTCTGATTCATCAATAGGCGGAGGCTTGTATGCATATTTCTAAGTTAATTGTCATCTTCCATACACCATGCAGGCCTTCACTGGAAGGATTAAGTCAAAAGGCAGAAGGAAAAATTACTCACTGACTCAGTCTTCGACCATGCAGTGGGCTTTCTGAAAGCGACATGACTTCACCATGTCCCAGAGGCGGTGTGAGGCTCGGTCATACAGCTCTGTCTAGTCAAACCGGCACAGGTACCGCTCATATGTCATGGAGAACAGGTCTTTCATCCACAAGGTCAGGCAAGTTTGTTTCATGTTCAGCAGAAAAAGACCACATCTTCCCAATATTCTCCACATCGCATTCAGTCAGCACAAACAGTCTGGCTGGATTTAAAATGCAGAAGGATATGGCAGGGAAGTATCCCTGCTGAGCTCTTTGTCAAGTTTGGTAAAACGGTTGAGCTGGAAGTAGTAGGTGCTTGCACAGATGCAGAGGTAGAGGAAGAAACGGAGTGACCTGGAGAAAGCCAGAGGCATCGCCTGATGCTGGACGAGCCACGGTTGACTGCATCTAGTAGACCATGGAGAGAGGTTCTTCTGAAAAACATATTCAAATATTCCTGAACCAGCAAACTATCGGCCACTGGCCCAAGCTCCCAAACACCAGGCCACCAACCCAGACACATTTGCGTGAAAGCATTCAAAAACAGTAGTAGTTTAAAAGCATGGTTGAGCAATCTTGAGGAAAACAGTTTTAGGCCTACAGTTTATATGGTTCGTGTTCCAATTGAGTATTACACAACAAAACATATTCAATGAAAAACACTCAATATAAATGCATTTAAAATGGTTGTAATTTGGCAGATGCTCTTATCCAGAGGGACTTACAGTGCATTAAATGAAGACTAAAAAGTTATTGTAGATAGATTGTGTAACTGTATGGTTATATCAACATAGATATTTTAGTGTTTGCCATCCTTCTCTTCATGGCCAATGATTTCCTGTTATACAAAGAAGTGGGCTCTGGCTTCCACCCAAACAACCCCCAACCCCTGTGAGACATCTCACGATAGGGAGTGTGATGTCCTGCCAACATCAATCATAATACATCAAGACACTGCATGTCCTCTCCGCTTAACAATCTCTACCTGACAAACCTCTTAGCCTACCTTCCAGTATCCACGTACCACTGGCAGACAGACAAGATACTGTACTGCCTGATAAAGGACCACCTTCTCCTTTGGCGCAGCTCCAACTGCACCCAATAATAAATCCAAGAGCATCTTTCCGGGGAAGAGATTTTCGATCTACCGATTCCATGCCTTGTTCAAAACAGTTTTTCAATTTAAATTATTAGTGACAAATTTCAGGAAACTATGCGTATGTCGTGCATCACTACTTCACAGGAGCGCCATTAGAAGTTAGAAGTTAAACATGCAGGGTAGTAACATTATGAGTTGGGATTATGGTTCATTGTCTAAACAAAAGACTCCACTATGCAAGTAACTAAAGTATCAGTCAAAGGTTTGGACACACCTACTCATTCCAACTACATCTCTGATAGAGTTCAGTGTGTCAAATCAGAGGGCCTGTTGTCCGGGCCTCTGGCAGCCTCTATGGGGGTGCCACAGGGTTCAATTCTTGGGCAGACTCTCTTGTCTGTATACATCAATGATGTCGCGCTTGCTGCTGGTGAGTCTCTGATCCACCTCTACGCAGACGACACCATTCTGTATATTTCTGGCTTTTCTTTGGACACTGTGTTAACAGCCCTCCAGACAAGCTTCAATGCCATACAACTCTCCTTCCGTGACCTCCAACTGCTCTTAAATACAAGTAAAACCAAATGCATGCTCTTCAACCGATCGCTGCCTGCACCTGCCCACCCGTACAGCATCACTACTCTGGGCGGTTCTGACTTAGAATATGTGGACAACTACAAATACCTAGGTGTCTGGTTAGACTGTAAACTCTCCTTCCAGACTCACATCAAACATCTCCAATCCAAAGTTAAATCTAGAATTTGCTTCCTATTTTGCAACAAAGCATCCTTCACTCATGCTGCCAAACATACCCTTGTAAAAAAAAATAGCCTCCAACACTCTACTCAATAAATTGGACGCAGTCTATCACAGTGCCATCTGTTTTGTCACCAAAGCCCCATATACTACCCACCACTGCGACCTGTACGCTCTCGTTGGCTGGCCCTCGCTTCATACTCGTCGCCAAACCCACTGGCTCCAGGTCATCTACAAGATCCTGCTAGGTAAAGTCCCCACTTATCTCAGCTGGCTGGTCACCATAGCAGCACCCACCTGTAGCACGCGCTCCAGCAGGTATATCTCTCTGGTCACTCCCAAAACCAATTCTTCCTTTGGCCGCCTCTCCTTCCAGTTCTCTGCTGCCAATGACTGGAACGAACTACAAAAATCTCTGAAACTGGAAATCACTAGCTTTAAGCACCAGCTGTCAGAGCAGCTTACTGCACCTGTACATAGCCCATCTATAATTTAGCCCAAACAACTACCTCTTGCCCTACTGTATTTATTTATTTTGCTCCTTTGCACCCCATTATTTCTACTTCACACATTCTACTGCAAATCTACCATTCCAGTGTTTTACTTGCTATATTGTATTTACTTTGCCAACATGGCCTTTTTTTTGCCTTTACCTCCCATATCTCACCTCATTTGCTCACATCATATATAGACTTATTTTTCTACTGTATTATTGACTGTATTTGTTTTACTCCATGTGTAACTCTGTGTTGTTGTATGTGTCGAACTGCTTTGCTTTATCTTGGCCAGGTCGCAATTGTAAATGAGAACTTGTTCTCAACTTGCCTACCTGGTTAAATAAAGGTGAAATAAAAAAATAAAAAATTCCTGGGTTTTTATGTTTACTATTTTCTACATTGCATAATAATAGTGAAGACATCAAAACTATGAAATAAAACATATGGAATCATGTAGTAACCAAAAAAGTGTTAAACAAATCTAAATATATTATATATTTGAGGTTCTTCAAAGTAGCCACCCTTTGCCTATATAAACTCAGCAAAAAAAGAAACGTCTCTTTTTCAGGACCCTGTCTTTCAAAGATAATTAGTAAAAATCCAATTAACTTCACAGATCTTCATTGTAAAGGGTTTGTTCAATGAACCATAAACAATTCATGAACATGCACCTGTGGAACGGTCGTTAAGACACTAACAGCTTACAGACGGTAGGCAATTAAGGTCACAGTTATGAAAACTTAGGACACTAAAGAGGCCTTTCTACTGACTCTGAGAAACACCAAAATAGAAATGCCCAGGGTCCCTGCTCATCTGTGTGAACGTGCCTTAGGCATGCTGCAAGGAGGCATGAGGACTGCAGATGTGGCCAGGGCAATAAATTGCAATGTCCGTACTGTGAGACGCCTAAGACAGCGCTACAGGGAGACAGGACGGACAGCTGATTGTCCTCGCAGAGGCAGACCATGTGTAACAACACCTGCACAGGATCGGTACATCCGAACATCACACCTGCGGGACAGGTACAGGATGGCAACAACAACTGCCCGAGTTACACCAGGAACGCACAATCCCTCCATCAGTGCTTAGACTGTCTGCAATAGGCTTAGAAAGCCTGGACTGAGGGCTTGTAGGCCTGGTGTAAGGCAGGTCCTCACCAGACATTACCGGCAACAACGTCATCTATGGGCACAAACCCACCGTCGCTGGACCAGACAGAACTGGCAAAAAGTGCTCTTCACTGACATGTCGCGGTTTTGTCTCACCAGGGGTGATGGTCAGATTCGCGTTTATCATCTAAGGAATGAGCGTTACACCGAGGCCTGTACTCTGGAGCGGGATCGATTTGGAGGTGGAAGGGTCCGTCATGGTCTGGGGGCGGTGTGTCACAGCATCATCGGACTGAACTTGTTGTCATTGCAGGCAATCTCAACGCTGTGCATTACAGGGAAGACATCCTCCTCCCTCATGTGGTACCCTTTCTGCAGGCTCATCCTAACATGACCCTCCAGCATGACAATGCCACCAGCCATACTGCTCATTCTGTGTGTGATTTCCTGCAAGACAGGAATGTCAGTGTGCTGCCATGGCTAGTGAAGAGCCCGGATCTCAATCCCAATGAGCACGTCTGGGACCTGTTGGATCGGAGGGTGAAGGCTAGGGCCATTCCCCCCAGAAATGTCTGGGAACTTGCAGGTGCCTTGGTGGAAGAGTGGGGTAACATCTCACAGCATGAACTGGCAAATCTGGTGCAGTCCATGAGGAGAAGATGCTTGCAGCTGGTAGCCACACCAGATACTGACTGTTACTTTTGATTTTGATCCCCCCTTTGTTCAGGGACACATTATTAAATTTATGTTAGTCACATGTCTGTGGAACTTGTTCAGTTTGTCTCAGTTTTGAATCTTATGTTCATACAAATATTTACATGTTAAGTTTGCTGAAAATAAACGCAGTTGACAGTGAGAGGACATTTCTTTTTTTGCTGAGTTTATGTATATTTTTATCCCATTCCTTTACTTAGATGTGTATGTATTAGGTAGTTGTTGTGGAATTGTTAGATTACATGTATAAGAATATTTTAAAATAATACACAGCGCAGAGGACTGAAGGTCAAGAGGGAATTAACGATCAATGGGAATAGTGTTTTTTCTGTAATAGGGAATTAATGATCAGTGGGTTAGAGACATAGGAGGAATTTGTCTGTACATTGAGCCTGAAACAGGATACTTGTTATTTGGCCATTGGCCCAGTTTTATTAGGAATTCTAATTGCTCAACCACAGGCTAGGGTTGGGTAATAAATTACATCCTGTGTTTGTTCTGTGGAGAGAATCACTGAGTACAGGGAAGAATAAACATTTACCTCTAAACATAACATCTATTATTTTTCCTCTTTGAATAAACCTATTTTTCTCCCTCTGATTTGCTTTGGGGTCTGTGTTATTGAAGAGTAACATCAACTGCCAACACATGGTAGATATTGCTGCACTGTCGGAACTAGAAGCAGAAGCATTTCGCTACACTCGCAATAACATCTGCTTACCATGTGTATGTGACATTTTATTTGATATGGCCGGTGTCAGTAAACGTGGGCAAAAAAACATAATTAAATTGTTGCCAGCAGCATAGTTGCAGTCACCAACACTCGGGATAACATCAAAACAGCCTAAACAGCTCTGCTAGGGCAAGTAAAAGGGTCAGGGTGAGCTTTTCTCTCCTTTGTGTCTGGAAGTAGCTAGCAAGCTAGCCAATATTAGCCAGTTAGCTTGGGTGCTTGACTGCTGTTATTAGGTCAGAACGCTCGGATCAACCATACTTTTCGGACTGAGCATCCAGTGTGTGCTCTGAATGCTCTGAGAGCGAAACGCTCTGTACTTACGAACAACCAATCTGACAACGCTCTGAGTTTACAAATGCCCAGAGCACACTGACACTCCAGATTCAATTGAAAAACACACCCGTAGTATAAGCCAGACTTTAGTTTTGAAATCTTCGGTTGTTTAGTACATAGCCTCACATGTGAATCCTTAAAGAGATGGGTGGGGCTAAAGTTTAAGCGGGTATGAACGATGCTGAATAGGTGTAAACAAAGAAGAGCTCTCCAGTAGGTACCAAAACATTCAAGGGACATTTACTCAAAAGTGAGGTTTCAAGTATATCAACTTTCAAAGCAGAATTACTTTCCCATTGTACCTCAACTGTACTGAATGATATACCATTTTCCAGCTCGGAGTCTCTACTTTTATCCAATGTAAAAAACACAATTTCAGATTTTGCTACATACGACGAAAATTCTTGCAACCAATACAATGTCATATCAGCTCGGCAGCTTTTGCTGCGAAAAGACAGAATTGTTAGATCATTTATTTTGGTACTGTCCATATGTAGCTTGTTTTTGGTCGCAGACTCAGGAATGTCTGAAGAATTGCAACATTTACCTGAAGCTAACTCTGCGAATAGCACTGCTGGGTGATTTAAAAAGTCATAGTCAATCAATAATATAATAATACTCTTGGTAAAAAAAAGTATATTTAATTTACAATCTGTAGAAACTATGAGAATAGAAAGGTTCAGAACTTTTGTGAAACATCACAGCACAGAAATCAAAACTGGATGGTGTTCAGTGATAGTTGGGAGGTGTTGAGGGTAGCTGAAGGATGGGACTAAAAACAAACAAAAAGTTAACTATTGTAAAATGTATATAGTATAAATAAACTGGAAGTAGAACCCTAAGTGTTGTTGTCCATTAGTTTACTCCAATTAGGGGGAGGGTGGTAGGGTTAGGGGAAATTAATCAAAGGAAAATATATATTTTAAAAAATATATATATATTATTATTATTTTATTTATTTTTTTACAGTGCATTCAGGAAAGTGTTCAGACCCCTTCTTCTTTTCCACATTTTGTTACATGACAGCCTTATTCTAAAATGGATTAAATACAAATCCACACCAATCTACACGCAATACCCCATAATGACAAAGCAAAAACAGGTTTTTAGAATTTTTGCAAATGTATTAAAAATGAAAAACTGAAATTCCTTATTTACATAAGTAGTCAGACCCTTTGCTATGAAACTCAAAATTGAGCTCTGGTGCATCCTGTTTCCATTGATCATCCTTGAGATGAAAAATCTAAAAACCTGTTTTTGCTTTGTCATTACGGGGTATTGTAAGTAGATTGAGGGGGAGGGGGAAACGATTTAGTCAATTTCAGAATATGGCTGTAACGTAACAATGTGGAAAAAGTCAAGGGGTCTGAATACTTTCCGAATGCACTGCAGCTAAGTGAAATATCATCAGCTAGTTATCTTGATGTAGGCCTATTTATCATTGTAAATTAAAAACTCATGCTCCAAATTCATTTGTAGATAACAGCAATGGAAGATGGTGAAAGTATTCTTCAGTTTTAGTCCCTAGAGAAAAACTATGAAGACAGAGAGATAATAGTCAGGGCTGTCTTTGTCATGTCTGTCCTCAGATATGGAGACCTGTGAAAGCTTGTCTGCAGACGAAGAGGTCCCAGTGAATGGTCCAAGAGACTGCTGGCACATTCTTGTATGCCATGGGTTGTATGTATACCTATGTCAGTAAATGTTGTATACAACAATACAGTTAAAAGTCGCACACAAAGTAGGCTACAAACACGTCACAACTTTAGCAGGCAAATCCTTCTTCAGGAGGTATGCTGGGTGTGCAGGCTTCTGTTCCAGCCCAGCACTAACACACCTGATTCAACTTATCAAGCCTAATGAAATGATAATGGGTATTATTGCTGGACTGGAATAGAAGTCTGCTCACCCAGTAGATCAGAGTGGCTCAGGGTTGGCCACCTCTGGTATGGACTTTTTAATTCACCTGAAATGATGCTTTAGTAATAATAGCCTACTTACTAAGAGGTCTAACATTTACAAAGGCATTTTGAAATTACATTTTAATTAATTCAATGTTGATTCATTCGAAGTGAAGTGTTTAAACTTGTTTTAATTCTTAACTTAAAAACATTATTCAAGATAAACTAGTGGCAATGTTCATTAATCACAAATCACAATCCTGCACTAAAAAGGTGTGAGGGGATCGGCCTCTAATTTGTCTGTTTCTGTGTTGCTTTACCAAATGAACATGACCTTTTTTGTCCAGTTGTGAGCTTTTCCATCGGTTTTATTTGATTGTCACTCTGTCTCAGGATATCATCCATGTGAACAAATTTTGCAGCTTATTATTATCATACTGGCATGCATCAACCAATGCAGCCAAGAGGCCTACAGTATGATGGCATAACTGGCCTAATGGGCATGTGCAATCAATGTGTCCCTTGTCATTGTACACCCGAAGCAGAGAAAAGCTAAACTCACACAGCATTTGCATATTGATGGGCTAACTATATGTTCTCAATTTAAAATGATACCAGTAGATAATGTATATGAGGCAAACCATGAACCAGGTTTTCTACATTATTTTTCTGACATGAAATTGTTTAGTGCAAATCCAACCCTTGTATTCTAGGTACGGTACTGTTCATGAAAATAAAGAGCTGTGGGCTAATTAAAAATATAAAAAGGGGAAATAATGTGGTGTGGGGAGTGTTGTAATTGTACCTTGTTTATTTGCTGAGAATGATTTTAGACAAACTCAGAAGGTCAATGGCATGGAGGAGGATTGCAGAGATGTTGGTGTTTGTTGCAGGGATGCAAACTGGTGAGGACCCAAAAATGGGACACCTTTTTTTTGCACTGTAACATGAAAACAAATCCCTGCTAAGGGGAAATGCAGATTTTATCTAATTAAACAACAAATAATATGATCTACTTGATCAGTCTCTGTGTGTAAAATAAAAAGTGGTTAATGTGAACCTAACTCACAACTAAAAAACATGTAAATAAAGCAATCCAATGATATTTGTTGCCTAGACTTCACTGCAAATTACACTCAAGTCTTGAGAAAAAACAATACACTAATATTGCAGTTAGCCATAACCCCCTTTATAACAGAATGCTTGTGACCACACACATCTAAATATTGCACTTGTGAAAAAAAATCTTAAAGTAATAAAACAAACAGGTATTCTATTTTGCTCTATTATAGTGGCCACTATAGTAGACGTCGATCAAGTGCACAAGGCTACATGTGTGCAAAAATAACGTTCACCGAGTAAAAACCTTAATCCCCCCTCACATGTTACTGTTAAATTCAACCCAACAAAAATAGTATATTTGGGCTACACAGCACATTATTACATTGTACACTTTCTGCCTGTGGACTTCTATTCTACAATGTACCAGCAGAGCATGATACCCTTTGTTGGCATAATTGATCTCTTTCAGGCAGAGAGTATATCTGGCATACCCCTTTTTATCCACTGTATTGAAAAAGTGAGAGAGGGAACGTGTGTGGTGTTCCTTTCAACTCTATAGTGGCATCCAGCATAAGCCAGGCCCAGCTCCAGCTACACTTGATCCCTGAATCCACTTGTTTAAAGCAACGCCTCATATTCACCTTAATCTCTCATTCTTAAAATGAACCACATACTGTAGAGGGGAAACATTAGTTCACAGATTGTACTCTAATTAGTTCTTTAACTTGTTAACATTTCACACAGATTGCCAGGGTCCAGTAAGCAACTTGAGGAACGTGTTATAACTTGAGGAAGGCAAGTAAACGTTAGTCGTATTCCAGTTAATACTATAGCGAATGGTTCGATTACTAACGCTAGCTCTTCTGGTGTTGTAACGTTAGCTAGCTAACGTTACCTGTCTGACCGTATTAGTCAGCTAATTTTCACACCATATCAATTATTTTATCAGTTAAATTGGCTAATATTGCTCAACATTTCTCTGGCTAGCTAATGGAGAATTCGATCCAGCTACTGTAGCAATACTTGTTCCACCACACTTTCTCCCTCACCTCAAACTTTCCAACTGCCAGTTGTTTTTCAGTTACAGCTCATGAAGTAGGCTTCTCACCTACCTCTTCGTTATCATATATGACAATCATAATGCCTCAAAACACAATACAAAGACAGTTCTACAAAATGATTCTGCAAAGGGCTACTATTGACAAGAATGATCTGTCAAAGTCAATGGGTTGAGAAGGTTTACAGACAGTAATTTGAGATGAGGAAGGGGGTTTTGGTTGTGCTTATACAGTAAATGTATTGTTGTGTATGAGAGCAATGGAGGTGCTATTTCTCCTCAATCTCCCTTAAACAACAATTCATACTATGTAAGAACTGCCTTCCTAAGACTTTTCACACCTTTAGCTCCCCCAGCCCATTCACGTTGTTGACCGAATTTTTTTCCTCTCAAAAGCAGCTCCAAATGTCCCCTCATTGTCCTTAACAAAACGCTAGCCTGTCCCATTCAGTTGATACCTTCACCAACAAAGGCATGTTGCCCTACGTCCCTTCCACAAAAGGTAGTAAATTCTAACACCACAACCATGTCTTTCCAAGAGTCGTGCAGTACCAGCAAATCTTCTGCAAGAGGACCAAACAGTTGGTGGTTAAGAAGCCCTACACCCCAAAGAGTCTCAGCTTCCCCAGCCCACCATTGCCAGTGCACCTAAGCCGAATAAAGGACTATGGCTGCATTTACTGAACGATCAGTTCTGAAAACAATCTGATGTGATTAAGACCAATTAGTGTAAAAACTGTCAGAATTTGGCTGCCTGTATAAATGCATCCAGTGTGACTCAGCATAAGACCATGTAGAACACACAGGAGGCTGCTGAGGGGAGGACTGCAAATAATAATGTCCGTAACGGCGCGAAGAGAATGGCATCAAACAAATGGAAACAAAATCAAATCAAATTTTATTGGTCACATACACATGGTTAGCAGATGTTAATGCGAGTGTAGCGAAATCTTGGGATTCTAGTTCCGACAGTGCAGTAATATCTAACAAGTAATCTAACAATTCCCCAACAACTACCTAATACACACAATAATAAAGGGGAGAATGAGAATGAGAATATGTACATATAAATATATGGGTGAGTGATGACCGAGCAGCATAGGCAAGGTGCAATAGATGGTATAAAATACAGTATATATATATATATATATATATATATATATATATATATATATATATATGACATGAGTAATGTAAGATATGTAAACATTATTGAATTGACATTATTTAAAGTGCCATTGTTTAAAGTGACTAGTGATCCATTTATTAAAGTGGCCAGTGATTGGGTCTCAATGTAGGCAGCAGCCTCTCTGAGTTAGTGATTTCTGTTTAGCCGTCTGAAGGCCTTGAGATAGAAGCTGTTTAGCAGTCTCTTGGTCCCAGCTTTGAGGCACCTGTACTGACCTCGCCTTCTGGATGGTAGCGCTTTGAACAGGCATTAGGTTGGTTGGTTATTGTCCTTGATGATCTTTTTGGCCTTCCTGTGACATCAGGTGCTGTAGGTGTAATGGAGGGCAGGTAGTTTGCCCCCGGTGATGCATTGTGCAGACCGCACCACCCTCTGGAGAGCCTTGCGGTTGAGGGCGGTGCAGTTGCTGTACGAGGCTTTGATACAGCCCGACAGGATGCTCTCGATTGTGCATCTGTAAAAGTTTGTCAGGGTTTTGGGTGACAAGCCACATTTCTTCAGCCTCCTGAGGTTGAAGAGGCGCTGTTGCCTCTTCAACCTTGGGTCTCCAAACTTGTTCTTGAGCTACCCTCCAGTAGGTTTTCGCACCAAACCCCAGGTAATTAACCTGGTTCAGTTTATCAACCAGCTAATTAGAATCACGTGTGCTAGATTAGGGTTGGCGTGAAAACCTTGCAGGATGGTAGCTCTCCAGGAACAGGGTTGCAGAGCCCTAATTTAGAACCACAATAAAATAAATATGCATATTTTCTATCAGTCTTTGAAATATGTCTGCACTTACGGATTTACATAATATATTTATATAAGCTGTACAGGGTGCTGTAGCATCAAGCAGATGCTAGACATTCAGATAAACAAAAGTTATTTGGCTATTTGTCAAATTCTAAAACACAGGAGAGTGTACACTATTTAAAGCTAACTCAAGAGAACTGGGTATTAAAAAAATGTATATGGTAAAATTAACTTAAAAATAAGTATGAACAGTGTAGTTCACTGTCCGAATGTGTCTCAGGTGTAGAGACACAAGTGCAGAGAACTGTAGCTACAGACTGTTACACCGCATAATGTGATTTACCCAAATACTTTTGCCAGCATCTTGTCTATTTCACGAATTCCCTCATTGATCGAGACAGGTGGAAGTCCACCCCAAAGTGCTGCATGTCATGAAGACAAACCTGTCTCGATCAATGAGTGAAAAGACTTGAAATAGACACGATGGAGGTACACATTGTTGGATTACTTCAAGGAGCATTTTATAAATTCTAACTTCCCCCAGCAACTGAACAAGGACATTTTCGAGGATGAAGGTGGCATCGCTAAGGTAGGTTGAAAAATCTCCACACAAAACAGTGCCTATCCTGTAACTCCCAGTAATGGATACCAAAAATCTTTGGTTAAATCTGGTGAAACGATCTGTAACTAAGAGAACAGGTATTCAGCAGATGATGAAATTGCACTTCAAATAATAAACATACAGTAAGTTCAGAGAGTACTTGTAAAGCTGTGGGCGGAGTGTTGTCATGATCAAACTGCCATTCAGCTCCTCATGAGTCATCTGCAATCTGAAATCCAGCATCAGGTCTAATCCCTCTAGAAGGATACAGTTCACGGGATACAGTTCTGCTCCAATGACATACGCAGGCAAGAAATTCTGTTTCTGTATCTAGAATCCACTACAGGAAGAAGCCCAGGCATCACAGAGTATTTTCTTTAAGATTAAAAATATATACACTAAAGATCAAAAGTTTCAGAACACCTACTCATTCAAGGGTTTATCTTTATTTTTTACTATTGTATAATAATAGTGAAGACATCAAAACACATGGAATCATGTAGTAACCAAAAACTGTTAAACAAAACAAAATATATTTGAGACTCTTCAAATAGCCACTCTGTCTTGATGACAGCTTTGCACACTCTTGGCATTCTCTCAACCAGCTTCATGAGGTATTCACCTGTAATGCATTTCAATTAACAGGTGTGCCTACTTAAAAGTTAATTTGTGGAATTTCTTTCCTTCTTAATGCGTTTGAGCCAATCAGTTGTGTTGTGACAAGGTAGGGGGTGGGTATACAGAAGATTTGGTAAAAGAGCAAGTCCATATTATGGCAAGAACAGCTCAAATAAGCAAAGAGAAAGAACAGTCCATCATTACTTTAAGATATGAAGTTCAATCAATATTTAAAATGTCAAGGACTTGGAAAGTTTCTTCAAGTGCAGTCGCAAAAACCATCAAGTGCTATGATAAAACTTGCTCTTATGAGGACCACCACAGGAATGGGAGACCCAGAGTCACCTCTGCAGCAGAGGATAAATTCATTAGAGTTAACAGCCTCAGAAATTGCAGCCCAAATAAATGCTTCACAGAGTTCAAGTAACAGACACATCTCATCATCAACTGTTCAGAAGGACACTGTGTGAATCAGGCCTTCAAGGTCGAGTTGCTGCAAAGAAATCATTATTAAAGGACACCAATAAGAAGACACTCTCTTGGGCCAAGAAACACAGGCAATGGACATTAGACCGGTGGGAATTTGTCCTTTGGTCTGGAGTCCAAATTGGAGATTCTGGTTCCAACCACTGTGTCTTTGTGAGACGCGGTGTGGGTGAACGGATGATCTCCGCATGTGTATTTCCCAACGTAACGCATGGAGAAGGAGGTGTTATGGTGTGGGGGTGCTTTGCTGGTGACACTGTCAGTGATTTATTTATAATTCAAGGCACACTTAACCAGCTTGGCTACCACAGCATTCTGCAGCGATACACCATCCTATCTGGTTTGGGCTTAGTTGGACTATGATTTGTTTTTCAACAGGACAATGACCAAACACACCTCCAGGCGGTGTAAGGGCTATTTGACCAAGAAGGAGAGTGATGGAGTGCTGCATCAGATGACCTGGCCTCCACAATCCCCCGACCTCAACCAAATTAAGATGGTTTGGGATGAGTCAGACCACAGAGAGAAAGAAAAGCAGCCAACAAGTGCTCAGCATATGTGGGAACTCCTTCAAAACTGTTGGGAAAGCATTCCAGGTGAAGCTGGTTGAGAGAATGACAATATGAATGCCAAGAGTGTGCAAAGCTGTCATCAAGGGTGGCTATTTGTAGAATCTCAAATATATTTTAATTGTCAGCCATTTTTTATGTTAATGCAAGTTATTGCTAGTTTGACCACCAGAGGGCATCTTTGAGAAGCATTTGATAGTCTTCCATATTGCAGGCAGGTGGGAGACCGGGGTCCAATTCCCCGACGTGGAGGAAGGAGTAGGCTGTCCTTGTAAATAAGAATTTGTTCAACGAATTCCATACGTGTTATTCCATAGTTGTGATGTCTTCACTATTAATCTACAATGTAGAAAATAGTAAAATATAGAAAAGTCCTGCAATGAGTAGGTGTGTCCAAACTTTTGACTGGTACTTGCTTAATTCATTTGATTAATGTTATGGTGTTTCTATTCCATGAAAAACCCTCTGGGTAAATTCAGACCGTTCGGGCCGAGGAGTAGGGTTGATTTGAGCGTTCTGGCCTTACAATGGCAGTCAAGCACCCACGCTTACTAGCTACTTCCTTACACAAATGAGACCGCTCTGACCATTTCACTCGCCCTAGCAGTTTTCGTGTTAACCAGAGCGTTGGTGACTAACTGTGCCGCTGGAAACAATTTAATTAAGCTTTTTTGCTGACGTTTACTGACACCGGCCATATTCAACAGGTGTATCCATTGAGAACGTACAACGACTATACCATTTAGCTAAGCTAAGAATGATGGGAATAATCAAGTCAATAAAAGTTGGGTAGTTAGATATCCTATAGTTAATATACTGTCAAGTTTGATGTATAACTACTAAAGTTCGGTAGATAGCTAACATACCGTTACATACTGCTGTAATGATATGCTATGTGGTTCGTAAGAACAGCGTAGCTAACAGATTGTCGGCCAACATAACGTGTAAGGTACCTTATTTGAAAAGTCATTACTTTAGGACATTGAGTAGCAAGCTATCGCGAGGACGCGCTCTATCGACTCTGCGACTTGAGCATGCTTTTGGTGCACAGTCGATAGCACGCTGGACAAGAAGGTTGAGGGTTCGAAACCTGCTCCCTTCATTTGAAGTCGTGCACAATTATCAGTTTATTATTTGGTTTATATTGCCCATTCATTGTCAGTTAGAGACACAGTAGTGCATTGGGCCCCAAAAGCATAATGAGTGCTCTAACTCCCCTCCCCCTTGGTCGTTAGGGAAAATCTGGTCTGTGATAGGACGGGTGGTTTTCACACCTAGCTCGGCTATTAGACTATTCTTTAGTAAAGGTTGAATAGTCTATAGTTCAGCTATTAGCCCCTCTCCCCAACTTGCAGCAAATGGATGTATTTTTGTCTAGAGTGAAACGTTTTTTATTTTCCATCAAAAATAATTCTGAAAGCAAAAACGAGGCTTCACAGTACAAAATCGAATATTTTGTAATAGAGTGTAAAACTTTATGCATTTTATTCCCCAAAAATATTATTTGAAAACAAAACTTCCATTTAATTTTGCTATCAACCACCCTCCATTTTGGCAATTTTTCAGTGTCAGTTTGGCTACAACCAATACAGCCTTTCTTTCCAAAACAAAGGAAGTCATAGCAGACACCTACAAAGGACTGTGTGATGATGGCAACTCAGGTAAGCAGCACTGGGTGTTCTTCCGTCCAACTTCTACATAGCTAGTAGTTATAAACCGAGACTGAATCGAAGGAGCTAACATTCTACTATATTACATAGATACATGTAGAATTATAAATCATGCAATTATTATTCTTAAACTAACCAAAAACGTTTAGCTACGAACGCCTGTTCTTGTCATTTTCAGTTGAATTCATCTACCTTTCTTTCATGGCAACTCATACGCAGGCCATGTCCCATTTGTTTCGTAGTCGATATATAAATTGTATTTCATGACAGTGTAACGGCTAGTTTTTTTTTACAGAAGGATGAAAGAACACAATATGTCTGTCAAGGAATGCTATTCAAATATGTCAGATGAAGAGTTAAACCAGAAAGTCAGGGCCATTAAGGCAAGGATGCCCCATGGGGGCTTTTAGAATGGTCAAAGGAAGTCTCCAAGCAATGGGCCATCGTCTACAATGGCGAGAGTTAGGGAGTCTTTGCAGCATGTAGATGGTGCAGGTATCATTGCCAGAATGATCCAGCTTCTTTGCATTGCTCGGCAAAAATACTCTGTTCTTGCTCCCTTGTTTCTCATCTTTATTGGCGTATCCTGAAAATGACATCTGCTGCTTTAGATTGAACGGTCAAATCTCAGTTATTGATTTCATATCTACAAAAAATAAGTTATTTTCTTTACTTTCAGAGAGCAAGCTGATCAAGGGGTCAGAAATGTAGATATTGCCAGAGGTTCACTGTCCGAGGAACAGGCTGTGGAAGCTTTATTGCTGGCAAAAGTGTCCATAAAGTGTCCATAACCAGAGGTAATTAAACTTATTAAACTTTTTCTCTCTTCATCTCTGCCTGTCTTGTTGTACATGGAACCTGTCTCAGATGCATTAATAAAAAAAACTTCAGATGTCAGCTGCTAATTTTAAGGTTTACACCACAAACACTCAGCCATTTTCACTGGACTACCAAGCCCCTGTTGCTGCCAAATGTATCATCACTAATACAGATTTGTTTCGTTTGAGTGTTCCAGATTCAGAAGGTGGAGGACCTGCTTTATCAGGAGGATAATCTGGAAACACTGACAATGGGGTCATTGTTCCTGACATCACATGCCATCTGTCTACTGAGAATCTTGCTGTGCTGCAACGTCAAGTGAACCCTACCACTGACTCCTCATCTTTTGGTCAGGACATATACATACATGCTCTTCGATTAGTTATGAGTCTCCAGTATTTTTAGGTGCAACCCTCCCACACTATGTAAGATATTGTTTTAGCCCCAGTTTTAACAAACTCTTAATAATGGCAAACATTTGTATATTTTGGAGGAGGGTGAAAGGATAGCAGGGCCAGCTGTCAAAGTGAGAGAGTAGGCTATTCTGGATAAAGCAGGTACTTTTGTGTAGTCTATTTCTTGTGAGGTTTTCTGTACTCAGATACAGAGAGCTGTGAAAGCCTGTCTGCAGATTAAGAGGTCCCAATGAAGAGCAGCGGTTCTCAGTCCTGGTCCTGTGGACACAAAGGGGTGCACATTTTTGTTTTTGCCTTAGCACTACACAGCTGATTCAAATGATCAAGTCATCATCAAGCGGTATTTATGTATTCATTTGTGACGCTATCCTTGATATGATCCTGCAATTGTCACATGCTACACATGCACCTATCTATTCAATGTTATCATGATTTGTTATAAGGGATATTATACAGGAAGTATTATTAAAGAGATCCTTTACATTGAAATCCAGATAGAGATGTAGCAGTCCCCGAGTTAATGATCCAAGGTCAGTTTTGCATTTCACCTCCTGATGATTATGATGACTGACCGTGTTAGAATAAAAAAAATAAAAATCTTAATCATGCCCTCGCTCTATCCATCTGTCTCTCGTCTCCAGGTATGTTTTGATGTCCCATCATCGACACCTCACCTGCTCTTAAGATAACCAGCCCCAGTCTGCCCAAAGGTTAGGAGACACCGCAAGAGACACTATGTAATTGTGATGAACTGAGAGAATACTGCTCCTCTGTTTTACCACTTTCCTTTTCTGTCTTCTACACCTCTCTCCCGACCTCCTCTTCCTATTTTTTTTTTATAATGCACACCCTATGTGCATTGAAGTACAGATTGAACTTGTATTTATAATATAATTTTACAATTATAATATTTATAATGCATGTATTATGTATTTATAACACCTGGATAATGAACTTTCAATAAAGCGTTTCACATTCTCCACTGGTTGAAATTAAGTATCTCATTGGAATACTACACCTAACCTGTGTCCTCAGATTAATGCAGATGAAGGGAGTTAGATATGCATAGGTGTATTTCTGTATATACAGTTGAAGTCGGAAGTTTACATACACTTAGGTTGGAGTCATTAAATCTTGTTTTTCAACCACTCCACACATTTCTTGTTAACTTCTTATGGCTGGGGGGCAGTATTGAGTAGCTTGGATGAATAAGTTGCCCAAACTAAACGGCCTGCTCCTCAGTCTCAGTTGCTAATATATGCATATTATTATTAGTATTGGATAGAAAACTAAAGTTTCCAAAACTGTCAAAATATTGTCTGTGAGTATAACATAACTGACATTGCAGGCGAAACCCTGAGGAAAATCAAACCAGGAAGTGGCTTCTATTTTGAAAACTTCATGTTCCATAGCCTGCCTTTGGTCCATTTAAAGGGATATCAACCATATTCCTTTTCCTATCGCTTCCTCAAGGTGTCAGTCTTTAGACATTGTGTCAGGCTTTTATTTTGAAAAATGAGTGAGAAAGATAACATTGCGTCATTGTATGGCCGGGTGCCAGCAGCGTTTTGTATGCGTAACAGAATTTGGGCAGCCATTGCCTTTCCCTCTCCGAATGAAAAAGACAGTTGCGGTTGATATATTATCGATTATATATTTTAAAAACAACCTGAGGATTGATTATAAAAAACGTTTGACATGTTTGTGGACATTACGGATACTATTTGGAATTTGTCTGTATTGTCGTGACCGCTCTTTCCTGTGGATTTCTGAACATAACGCGCCAAACAAACGGAGGTATTTTGGATATAAAAATCATCTTTATGGAACAAATGTGTGTTTTGCTATATTGCACTTGTGATTTTATGAATATAAATATTTGTAGTAATATTATTTGAATGTGGCTGGCGCTATGCAATGCAGCGGTTGTTTATTATCCCGTTAACGGGATGGCAGCCATAAGAAGTTTTAACAAACTATAGTTTTGGCTAGTCGGTTAGGACATCTACTTTGTGCATATGACACAAGTAATCTTTCCAACAATTGTTGACAGATTATTTCACTGTATCACAATTCCAGTGGGTCAGAAGTTTACATACACTAAGTTGAATGTGCAGTTAAACAGCTTGGAAAATTCCAGAAAATTATGTCATGGCTTTAGAAGCTTTTGATAGGCTAATTGATGGGTCTTCCAAATGGACAATGACCCCAAGCATACTTCCAAAGTTGTGGCAATGGCTTAAGGACAACAAAGTCAAGGTAATGGAGTGGCCATCACAAAGCCCTGACATCAATTCTATTGTGGGAAGCTTGTGGAAGGCTACCTGAACTGTTTGACCCAAGTTAAACAATTTAAAGGCAATGCTACCAAATACTAACTGAGTGTATGTAAACTTCTGAACCACTGGGAATGTGATGAAAGAAATACAAGCGGAATTAAATCACTCTACTATTATTCTGACATTTCACATTCTTAAAATAAAGTGGTGTTCCTAACTGACCTAAGACAGGGAATTTTTACTCTGATTAAATGTCAGGAATTGTGAAAAACTAAGTTTAAATGTATTTGGCTAAGGTGTATGTAAACTTCTGACTTCAACTGTATGAATTACAAATCAGCCTTGACTTAAATAATGTCTCTAGTCCATTGCATAGTTACAATGTGTAGTCATTGATGTCCCAGGAGCAGGAGTGGTAAACACTGTTGAAGTGTAGAATTGTAATACATACATGCAGACACAGCATCTGTAACGGTTTTCTTTAGGTGAAGGAGAGTCGGACCAAAATGCAGCGTTGTGATGATTCATGTTTGTTTAATAAAGGAAAACTATACATGAATAAACTACAAAATAATGAAATGTGAAAACCTAAACAGTCCTATCTGGTGCAAACACAGAGACAGGAACAATCACCCACAAACACACAGTGAAACCCAGGCTACCTAAATATGGTTCCCAATCAGAGACAATGACTAACACCTGCCTCTGATTGAGAACCATATCAGGCCAGACATAGAAATAGACAAACAAGACATCCAACATAGAATGCCCACCCAGCTCACGTCCTGACCAACACTAAAACAAGGAAAACACACACGAACGATGGTCAGAACGTGACAGCATCATTCAAATAATGGAGTTTGGTACACCTGGTATTGGATATGACTGAAAAAGAATGTCTCACAGAGATTCATACATGAACCGCACCTTTATTTGCCAAGGAAGAGTACATCATCAGTGAATATATTCAATGTACAGGCTACAATGTGGGGATCTCATTAGTGGTAATAACTACAGTACATGTATATAGGACTTGCATCCTTCGTACAATAAAGTTATTATATTCTACTCAATCCATTGGCTTCATTATTGCCATTGAGACTTAAAATCGATACAACAACTATGATAGCTGAGGTTCAAATCAAATCAAATTGTATTAGTCACATGCGCCGAATACAACAGGTGTAGGTAGACCTTACAGTGAAATGCTTACTTATGAGTCCCTAGCCTACAGTGCAGTTTAAAAAAAATACGGATAAGAATCAGAGATAAAAGTAAGAAGTAATTAAAGAGGAGCAGTAAAAAATAACAATATATACAGGGGGGTGCCGGTACAGAGTCAATGTGCGGTGGCACAGGTTAGTTGAAGTAGTATGTACATGTAGGTAGAGTTAATTAATTAAGTGAATAAGTGGGTAGCCATTTGACTAGATGTTCAGGAGGCTTATCGCTTGGGGGTAGAAGCTGTTTAGAAGCCTCTTGGACCTAGACTTGGCACTCCGGTACCGCTTGCCATGTGGTAGTAGAGAGAACAGTCTATGACTAGGGTGGCTAGAGTCTTTGACAATTTTAGGGCCTTCCTCTGACACTGCCTGGTATAGAGGTCCTGGATGGCAGGAAGCTTGGCCCAGTGATGTACTGGGCCGTACACACTACCCTCTGTAGTGCCTTGCAGTCGGAGGCAGAGCAGTTGCCATACCAGCCAGTGATGCAACCAGTATGCTCTCGATGCTGCAGCTGTAGAACCTTTTGAGGATCTCAGGACCCATGCCAAAACTTTTCAGTCTCCTGAGGGGGAATAGGTTTAGTAGTGCCCGCTTCACAACTGTCATGGTGTGCTTGGACCATGTTAGTTTGTTAGTGATGTGGACACCAAGGAACTTGAAGCTCTCAACCTGCCCCCCTGCAGCCCTGTCGATGAGAATGGGGGCGTGCTCGGTCCTCTTTTTCCTGTAGTCCACAATCATCTCCTTTGTCTTAATCATGTTGAGGAAGAGGTTGTTGTCCTGGCACCACACGGCCAGGTCTCTGACCTCCTCCCTGTAGGCTGTCTCGTTGTTGTCGGTGATCAGGCCTACCACTGTTGTGTCATCGGCAAACTTAATGATGGTATTGGAGTCGTGCCTAGCCATGCAGTCATGAGTGAACAGGGAGTACAGGAGGGGGCTGAGCACGCACCCCTGAGGGGCCCCTGTGTTACCGATCAGCGTGGTGGATGCGTTGTTACCTACCCTTACCACCTGGGGGGCGGCCCATCATGAAGTCCAGGATCCAGTTGCAGAGGGAGGTATTTAGTCCCAGGGTCCTTAGCTTATTTATGAGCTTTGAGGGCACTATGGTGTTGAACGCTGAGCTGTAGTCTATGAATAGCATTCTCACATAGGTTTTCCTTTTGTCCAGGTGGGAAAGGGCAGTGTGGAGTGCAATAAAGACGGCATCATCTGTGGATCTGTTGGGGCGGTATGCAAACTGGAGTGGGTCTAGGGTTTCTGGGATGATGGTGTTGATGTGTGCCATGACCAGCCACTTCATGGCTACATATGTGAGCGCTACGGGTCGGTAGTCATGTGTTCTTGGTGTTCTTGGGCACAGGCATTATGGTGGTCAGCTTAAATCATGTTGGTATTACAGACTCGGACAGGTTCCTAGATAGGTTCTGAAATAATATGTATACCAAAAGTTTGAGGGTCCATACACAGATCGGCTACATACTGTATTGTAGCTAGCTACTCATCCATAGGCATACAGTTATTTTTATCCTCCACTACACAATAAGCAAATAAATAGTTAGCTAGCTATGTTACTTCAGCTGTATTGCATGGCAAATATAAGCAAGGCAAACAAACACAATTGTACATTTAATTTGCAGTAAATGCTTTAGCTAGCTAGATTCTTTACATGCACTGTTACACAAGACGACAGCCTGGTTTGCTGGTTTTCTCAGGAGTCCCTAAAACATTAACAACACAAATGACAAATTACTACCCATGTCATAACACTAGTTAGCTAGCTGGCTAATGTCAGCTAGTCAGCTAACTCGCAAAATAGCGATTTTCGTAAATGAACTTTATGACAAAAAAATCTGCACAAACACTTTCTCTACATTAACTATCATTCCTCTCAATTGTACATTTTTTGCTTGACTCATTATGATGTTATAACTACTTACATTTTCTTTCATTTCTTCCATTTTCTTTGCATCAAATTCGTCATTGGAACCACTCGATATGATTGGTCATATAAAAACCTTGGGACCCAAATGCATAATGAGTGCTCTAACTCCCCCTTGCGGTGGTCTGGAGCAATGAAGCCATGACGCTGGGTACGTCTAAGTCCCGCGGTGTAAACTCACAACTTTTAAAGAAGGAACCACTGTATACTATATTGTACAGTTTGAACAACAGTTGAACCGTGCCAGCATAACGGCAACATGAGGGTAGACTAGTAGAACATGCATGTGAACAGGCACAGATATTACATTTCCAACCATATCTAGGCCAATAAAAATAAATATGGCATAACCCTCAACTTTTGCACAGTGACCAGACCGTATAAATGAGGCAGACAGTATCAGGCATGCTTAGGCAAATATTTGTATAGTAAAACCAGCTTCAGTTTTAGAGATTTACAACAGTAAATTGTTGTACTGTTGTTTCTCCTGTTTGATTGTAAACTTAGCTAGCCTGCTGGATATGTGATACTTGTTATTTACATCTCCTTGGAATCCTCTCTTCCGTCATGGCTATAATTTGATGAGATTGAAATGCATACACTATCAGGTATGAAGGTAAGATCCAGATGCAGACCACGTCGAATAAACAATAGTTTAATATACCAACAGGGGCAGGCAACAGACAGGTCAAGGCAGGCAGGGGTCAGTAACCAGAGGTAGGGCAACAGTACTGGGGGGCAGGCAGGCTCAGGGTAAGGCAGATGTCGGTAATCCAGAGGCGGGCAAAGGTACAGGTCGGCAGGCAGGCTCAGGGTCAGGCAGAGTCTCCAGGCAGGCGGGTTTGGAGTCAGGACAGGCAAGGGTCAAAACCAGGAGGGTGAGAAAAGAGGGTGGAAAAAGAAAGAGCTGAGACACAAAACGCTGGTTGACTTGAACAAATAAGACGAACTGGCAACAGACAACACAGTTATAAATACACAGGGGATAATAGGTTAGATGGGTGACACCTGGAGGGGTGGAGACAATAACAACGACAGGTGAAACAGATCAGGGTGTGACATACACGGTCATAATAATAACCAATGTCAAACCAATGTCAGCCTTCATCAATTATGTTACATAGCTAGCTACTCAAATGTATTTACAGTTGCTGATGTTACACGAAAACAATTGGTAACACACTACGCCGTGAAGAACTGAAATCCTGCAGCGCCCGCAAGGTCCCCCTGCTCAAGAAAGCACATATACATGCCCGTCTGAAGTTTGCCAATGAACATCTGAATGATTCAGAGGACAACTGGGTTAAAGTGTTGTGGTCAGATGAGACCAAAATGGAGTTATTTGGCATCAACTCAACTCGCCGTGCTTGGAGGAGGGGGAATGCTGCCTGTGACCCCAAGAACATCATCCCCACCGTCAAACATGGAGGTGGAAACATTATGCTTTAGGGGTGTTTTTCTGCTAAGGGGACAGGACAACTTCACCGCCTCAAAGGGACGATGGACGGGGCCATGTACCGTCAAATCTTGGGTGAGAACCTCCTTCCCTCAGCTAGGGCATTGAAAATGGTTCGTGGATGGGTATTCCAGCATGACAATGACCAAAACACACAGCCAAGGCAACAAAGGAGTGGCTCAAGAAGAAGCACATTAAGGTCCTGGAGTGGCCTAGCCAGTCTCCAGACCTTAATCCCATAGAAAATCTGTGGAGGGAACTGAAGGTTCGAGTTGCCAAACGTCAGCCTCGAAACCTCAATGACTTGGAGAAGATCTTCAAAGAGGAGTGGGATCCCTCCTGAGATGTGTGCAAACCTGGTGGCCAACTACAAGAAACGTCTGACCTCTGTGATTGCCAACAAGGGTTTTGCCACCAAGTACTAAATCATGTTTTGCAGAGGGGTCAAATTTCCCTCATTAAAATGCAAATCAATTTATAACATTTTTGACATGCGTTTTTCTGGATTTTGTTGTTGTTATTCTGTCTCTCAATGTTAAAATAAACCTACCAAGGGCCTCCCGGGTGGCGCAGTGGTTAAGGGCGCTGTAGTGCAGCGCCAGCTGTGCCATCAGAGTTCCTGGGTTCGCGCCCAGGCTCTGTCGCGACCGGGAGGTCCGTGGGGCGACGCACAATTGGCCTAGCGTCGCCCGGGTTAGGGAGAGCTTGGTCGGTAGGGGTGTCCTTGTCTCATCGCGCACCAGCGACTCCTGTGGCGGGCTGGGCGCAGTGTGCGCTAACCAAGGTGGCCAGGTGCACAATGTTTCCTTCGGCGCATTGGTGCTTCCGGGTTGGATGCGTGCTGTGTTAAGAAGCAGTGCGGCTTGGTTGGGTTGTGTATCGGAGGACGCATGACTTTCAACCTTCGTCTCTCCCGAGCCCGTACGAGAGTTGTAGCGATGAGACAAGATAGTAGCTACAATTGGGGAGAAAAAGGGGTAAAAATTCAAAAAAAATAAATTAAAATAAATAAATAAACCTACCATTAAAATTATAGACTGATCATTTCTTTGTCCGTGGGCAAACGTACAAAATCAGCAGGGGATCAAATAGTTTTTTCCCTCACTGTATCTACACCCACAAAAATGTATAGTGCGATCAGTATAACATAGAGCCTTCACGAAATTCCACAAGGCAGGACTACATACATTTTTAGATCTCACCCCGCCATCAAATGCCTCAGACATGATGAAAACAAGCCCACAATCCCCCAGGGTGAAATTCCCCTTTAAAGACATTCTAATTTCTGGACCGCCTCACCACTTTCATTCTTTGAGGACTTTTATCATCACCATCATCATCACAGTAATGGCCTCTGGAACATATTCACTCAAGTGAGTTCATCATTCCAGATCCCAAACGTTCGGACCAAAAAATAAAATGCACATTAAGGAATAAATCAATTGAATAAATAATGCACACGGTCTAACAGGGTTATTTAAGGACATTTAATGAAAACATATCTGCCTCAAGCAGAAGAGACACGGGCAGGTTTACCTGATTCCTTTCTATAAGAGCTGCAGTCATTCCTGTGATATTCACTGTTTAAATTGTGCTGTGACATTTGATACACAAATGTATAGAATAAATTGTGATTGTTGGCTGTAATCTTCTTACCATGTTTGTTTAAAATTGCTACATTGCGCTTACAATTCAATCACAGGCTACACTGACATTTTCATTAGAGATTGATAATGATTTTTTAATCTGAGTCAATTTGCTGATGTTCTCTCATAATAATCCAAATTACCCTAAATAGGCCGAGCAGAAATATCTGGATTTCTCTACTCCTTATCCTCCCAGATAAGCCTAAAAACCATGTACTTTGTGTAATTAGCTTCCATAAATTATGAATCACAACTAATTAATATTTCCATGTCTGGCTACTGTGTTAACAAAATTATATATATATTTTTTCCCCAAACTTAAATTCCCTTCGGCGTTTGACTGAGTGCAGACAAATGTAAAACAATAGAGTATTTATTCACAAGACTGTGTAATAAGTCGAAGTTTAATGTTTCCCAAGGTCTTATTTAGTGTTCAAAAGGGCAATTAAACGCAATACCCTTCAGAAACTATTTTAAAGGTGCCATCAGCAGTACTATGCAAATAACTTACCTTCCACCAATCAAGAGTCTGCACACTAACCAAGGAGTGTTAACTTACTATCTTGAAAATAAATAATATGATGAGGGCTCAGAAACTGTATTCTTTGAGGGTTATTGTGTAAACAGTAAACACGGGTTTACTGTAAACACTGGCATATAATAAACAAGAGATAGTACAGTATTGAATTAAATGTCAATCTATAGATCTAGACTATTGGATGTTTGAAATGCTAGCCAAAGACTGGGGGTATTGTCCTATAGGCCTATTTGGTCATTTAAAAAAGCATTTGAGAGCCATTTTGAACAATGAACCACAATCTAACAACATTGGCCTCTGGCATGTAATAAATGTTCCCTTCTTACCTTATCAACCAAGACACCAATAAACAGTCCTTGGAGCTCCAACTCTGAACAAAATGACTTTGCGGGCTTTCAGCCACTTGGAATTTCGCCATTATTTGTGAATTATATAAAGAAAAAATCCCCAACCGCTTGGCCTGACAGCACCTTAAGTTATGCAATCTAATGCAAGTGAGCTCAACCAAGGGAGAACAAACATTTTCAGGAGCTCATCTTATTTGGAAAGTTGCCCAAAACTAAAATAAACAACATCCTGCAGTCTAATGTTGTGCCGTGTCCACAGCTCTACATCATGAGCATGAACTTCAAATGACCAATTTTAACTGAATAGAAACCACAACAATTTACATGTAAGCTTAGTACTCCGATGTCCTCATTACAGTATAGTATACTACACAGGAAATGTGCATGAATACCAGTCTTGTATAAGATACCGTATTCAGATGCATGTGCATACTTCTGATATCCATTATGAATCACACAATCTTCACTAGATTCTGATCAATGAACAAACACTCATATAATACACACAAAACAAACAACTGCTAGGCCTACAGGCAGGCGCCTGGCTGGATGCTATCCTCAAAAGTCACTAATACACACTTCCATTCTGTCTTCATTCAACATCCAACAAAGATGCATACAACTCAACCTGACATTAGGTTTAAAATGGGTGTAGAAAGAAGAGCCCTCCATTCAGTCCGGTTTACATTTAGTCCATTCCTGAATTAATTGTTTCCTCCTGTACATCCTCCCCTCCCTATTCACCCAGAATTCATATGGGTCCTGTTTTCACAGGAAAATGATGGTTGCACTCAGGAGAAACATCTTGGATGAAGAGAATGTAATAAATAAAACTAAACATGTCTAATGGGAGCTGATGGAAACTTGAAAGTAATTTGACAGTCTTACTAAGTGAGCAGTTGCAGCAAAATGTCCATACAATTAACAAGGGTTCGGGTGCCAAGGATTGTATTAAAAGCCAGTCACTAGTTCAACATGCTTGCTGATTCAAGAACAAATTGTAATGTGGTTTAAAGTCACATGAAATAAGAAAACTACATTTGTACACTTAGTTTCACTAATGCCACATATCTCTGAATGCTTATGTAAAGCCTATGCTAGCGTCCTTTAATTAAATGTGACCAACAGGCTCAAATCGATCTTATGTAGCGAAATTTGAAACTGTGTTTTTCGATATTGGATATAGAGTCTCAGTAGAGACTTAGACCTACAAAATTGTATATCATACACTACAGCTGAGGAACAACGGGAAAGTCATTTTGCTTTGAAAGTTCATAAACTTGTTAAACTCACTTTTGACAAAATGGCCTTTGAATGTTTTGGTACTACTATTGGAGAGCTTGTCTTTGTATACACCCATTCAGCATTGCTCACACCCTCATAAGCTTTAGCCCCACCCATCTCTTTAAAGGTTGATCCAAATGTACTAACAGCAGCAGTCATGCACCCAAGCCAACCTACTAGCTACTTCCAGACATCTAAGTGAGAGAGAGAACAGCTCACTGAACATTACTCGCCCTAGCAGAGCTGGTTAGGCTGTTATGTTATCCAGGGCGTCGGTGACTGCAACTGTGTTGTCAGATTGTCAGTTTGTAAATTCAGAGTGCTTCGTGTTCAGAGCGCACAGTGGACGTTCTGGCCGATGAGTTTACTGACACCGGTCATATTTAACGGGTGTGGAGCATTCGTAAATTCAGCAGTTATTCTGCACTCTCTGGCACACTCAGATGAGAGTGCTCTGAGATCGGAGTAAATGGCCAGACTGAATTTACGAACGCACCCAAAATAGCTCTGAGATACGAATAGTAATGTCATAAACGTAACGTCTAGGTAAACAATGAACCATAATCACAATTCATGACGTTACTACCCTGCATTAATCTGAAGGTAGCTAACAAACCAGGTTCAATGTTAGCTAGCTAACATTAAGTTGTAGCTAGCCATGCAAATAGCTATGAGATACGAATAATAAGGTCATACATGTAACGTTAGCTATCAAGCCAGCCAGCCATGTTAGCTAGGTAAACAATGAACCATAATCACAACTCATGATGTTATTACCCTGAGTGAATCTGCAGGTAGTTAACCAATCAGATTCAATGTTAGCTAGCTAACATTAGGCTATAGCTAGTGTAACAGTATAACTTTAGACCGTCCCCTCGCCTATACCCGGGCGCGAACCAGGGACCCTCTGCACACATCAACAACTGACACCCACGAAGCATCGTTACCCATCGCTCCACAAAAGCCGCGGCTCTTGCAGAGCAAGGGGAACCACTACTTCAAGGTCTCAGAGCAAGTGACGTCACCGATTGAAAAGCTATTTAGCGCGCACCACCGCTAACTAGCTAGCCGTTTCACATCCGTTACACTAGCTAAGCAAATAGCTCTGAGATACGAATAGTAATGTCATACACATAACGTCTAGGTAAGCAATGAACCATAATCACAACTCATGACATTACTACCCTGCATGAATCTGCAGGTAGCTAACCAACCAGGTTAAATGTTAGCTAGCTAACATTAGGCTATAGCTAGTGTAACAGTATAACTTTAGACCGTCCCCTCGCCTATACCCGGGCGCGAACCAGGGACCCTCTGCACACATCAACAACTGACACCCACGAAGCATCGTTACCCATCGCTCCACAAAAGCCGCGGCCCTTGCAGAGCAAGGGGAACCACTACTTCAAGGTCTCAGAGCAAGTGACGTCACCGATTGAAAAGCTATTTAGCGCGCACCACCGCTAACTAGCTAGCCGTTTCACATCCGTTACACTAGCTAAGCAAATAGCTCTGAGATACGAATAGTAATGTCATACACGTAACGTCTAGGTAAACAATGAACCATAATCACAACTCATGACATTACTACCCTGCATGAATCTGCAGGTAGCTAACCAACCAGGTTAAATGTTAGCTAGCTAATATTAGGCTTTAGCTAGCCAAGTAAATGGCTCTTTCTGTTCAAATTTGAAAATGTAATATCTGATAATGTAGCTATTATACATCATTCATGGTTGGACGCGTCTCCTGTCAGATGCCATGGTAGGCCTTAGTTTGAAGATGTAATCCAGAAGCTATCATACTTAAATTCTACTGATTTCAAACCTCAGTCTTTCAGAAAGTAGAGCGCAACACTTGTGCAGTTTTAATACACAAAAAAATAAAATTAAAGCTGTGTTAGACAGGATTACCTAGACATACTGACCAGCTCAAATAAAACCGAAGCGTGCTATATGGCAGACCAATCCAAACTCCTCTCTCGGAATGTCCAGCACACTCATTATCTCAGCCAATTATGGCTAGCAGGAAGGTTGCTGACTTTTTCTTAGGCTAAACCAACTAGGCTCGTAATTTAACTATTTTATTTGTATTTACAGATGCAATACAAGCTTGTTATTAAGGCACATGAAACTTCACATGTTCGAGAAGGCATTTCTGCCAAAAAAACGCATTTAGATTTTTTTTTAAACGTTTACGTTGAAATGGCCCTCCTGTGAAGTAGTGACCCGCGACATACACCTAATTTCCTGAAACGGGTCACAAATACCTAAAACAGGAATGGCAACCAAAAGTTAATATAGAGACATTTGTACATAGACATATTTTACTCACTGGAACCAGCCAGTGGAGGAAACCATTTGAAATGGGTAGAGTACAAGACGAGACATGGTTTGTGTTCAAAGTCATTTTCAAGCTTCTTTAGAATACATTAAAGCATTACAGAGAACGTCCTCTGTCAACACACTTTCCATCTATACAAAGCCCATTAGTTCATGCATTGCTTAGCCACATACTAGTGAATAGGCAGATTTTATTGGCCCAACTAACACAGAAACACACCTCAACAACTGTTTGAACAATCAATATGCCATACAGTGTTTTGAGTCCAGACCTGGGTTTAAATACTACTTGAAATCGTTCAAATACTTAAGTGTTTGCAGAGTCTGCCTGGAGTGCCTGATGGGCAGGGTTTGCAACTGTGTCAAATATTCTAGTGGTTCTATTAAGCCAGGCAAGCTCAATCAACCACAGATAAAATATTTGGAATAGTATTTGAACCCAGGTCTGTCTGAAACATGTCATTCCCAAATGTCATTCGTAAACTGACTGGTCATCACTTAATTCTACCACCTCACCACTACAACGGACTGAAATGCTGTATGCTGAACATATTCAAATCAAACACTCTTGTTTTCGTCCGAGTTCACTGTCAACAAACCAATGTTTTGAGTGCCCTCTACACTTAAGATCTGCTTTAATCTCTCTCCTTTGCCTTCTTATCGACCATCCCCAAGTCTCAGGCAGCTTTTTAAAACGGCACTTGTAAACTTACCTGCTCCACCTCCCCTGGGTGCAGTCGGTTCATTTAAAACCCATTGAATTAATTATTCAAGGGTATTATATTTCACATTCAATCTATTTCCTGCATCAGCGATGCTGATAATGGCTCCCAGAAGATTTGGGGGTGCCATGCATCCCTTGTTTATTACACACACTGCCTTCATAAAAGCACCACAGATAAATACTACACACTAAAATCAACGCTCAAAGGTCCAGCAGTGTTAGACATGCTCTGGAAATTTGGCGACTACTAAGTTTCTTTTCTTTATCTTCCGCTTTAGGCTGGTTCTGTTAATGTGTAGTTCATACATGCATAATCTATGAGCGGAATTACTGTTACCTCAATTTGCCACAAAACCGCTAGTTTGAAAGCAACCGTTTTTTGTAGAAGCTGTGCTGCACCATCTCCCCCCCCCCCCCCCCCCCTCCCCCACGTGGGCCAGCCCCTAGCAATTCAAGTTCAACCAATGAGCTTCAGTCCCTCGCCATATGATTGACAGCTAGCAAGATGAACACGATGCACCCACAGCAGAGAGCAAGAGAGAGAGAAATGACATGCCACACATGTATGACTTAGTACACAATTTTCAGGGACCACTTTAGGCTTGTGAGCGCTACTTTCAGAACTACTACTACCCTTTAAGCAAAGTACACCACTAAATTAAAGTTCTGTACTTAGCAGAGTGGTGTACTTAGCAAATGGTATCATTCCATTTGAGGGATTTGATGTCGACACTGGAATGGCCACCACTCAAGATTGACAGAAGCAGGCAAGGCTTTTAAGCAGAAAACTTCAGAATCGACCACCTAATAGCAACTTTTTCCAATGGCCAAATCATTTAGGGTTAATACCCATGCACAAGACCCCAGTGTCTTTGCTCAATTATTTTTGGATAACATCCTTACATAAAGGAATAGTTTGTGATTTTGGCAATGAAGCTCTTCCCCAGTCAGATGAACTTGATACCATTTGTATGTCTCTGTGTCCAGCATGAATGAAGTTAGTGGTAGTTTCGCAAACCAATGCTAACTAGCATTAGCACAATGACGAAGACTAAAGGAACAGCTAGAAATCTAGTCTTTGAACTGACGCTAGTTAACAATTGCGCTTACAATAATTGGCAACTTCCTTCAAACTGCACGCAGACATAAAAATGGTATCCACGAGTTCATCCGACTGTAGCGAAGTAGACAAAGGGCTTCACAGACAAAGTCCCGAACAAACCCTTTAAGACAGGTATTCCAAAACTGGGGTACATGCATTGCTGTCGGGGGTACGCCAAATAAAAATGTGATTCACTTTTTTTTTTAATATACAGTGGGGAGAACAAGTATTTGATACACTGACGATTTTGCAGGTTTTCCTACTTTCAAAGCATGAAGAGGTCTGTAATTTTTATCATAGGTACACTTCAACTGTGAGAGACGGAATCTAAAACAAAAATCCAGAAAATCACATTGTATGATTTTTAAGTAATTAATTTGCATCTTATTGCATGACATACGTATTTGATACATCAGAAAAGCAGAACTTAATATTTGGTACAGAAACCTTTGTTTGCAATTACAGAGATCATACGTTTCCTGTAGTTCTTGACCAGGTTTGCACACACTGCAGCGGGGATTTTGGCCCACTCTTCCATACAGACCTTCTCCAGATCCTTCAGGTTTCGGGGCTGTCGCTGGGCAATACGGACTTTCAGCTCCCTCCAAAGATTTTCTATTGGGTTCAGGTCTGGAGACTGGCTAGGCCACTCCAGGACCTTGAGATGCTTCTTACGGAGCCACTCCTTAGTTGCCCTGGCTGTGTGTTTCGGGTCGTTGTCATGCTGAAAGAGCCAGCCTTGACCCCTCTTCAATGATCTTACTGAGAGAAGGAGGTTGTTGGCCAAGATCTTGCGATACATGGCCCCATCCATCCTCCCCACAATACGGTGCAGTTGTCCTGTCCCCTTTGCAGAAAAGCATCCCCAAGGAATGATGTTTCCACCTCCATGCTTCACGGTTGGGATGGTGTTCTTGGGGTTGTGCTCATCCTTCTTCTTCCTCCAAACATGGCGAGTGGAGTTTAGACCAAAAAGCTATATTTTTGTCTCATCAGACCACATTGCCTTCTCCCATTCCTCCTCTGGATCATCCAGATGGTCATTGGCAAACTTCAGACCGGCCTGGACATGCGCTGGCTTCAGCAGGGGGACCTTGCGTGCACTGCAGGATTTTAATCCATGAGAGCGTAGTGTGTTACTAATGGTTCTCTTTGAGACTGTTGTCCCAGCTCTCTTCAGGTCATTGACCAGGTCCTGCTGTGTAGTTCTGGGCGGATCCCTCACCTTCCTCATGATCATTGATGCCCCACGAGGTGAGATCTTGCATGGAGCCCCAGACCGAGGGTGATTGACCGTCATCTTCCATTTTCTAATAATTGTGCCAACAGTTGTTGCCTTCTCACCAAGCTGCTTGCCTATTGTCCTGTAGCCCATCCCAGCCTTGTGCAGGTCTACAATTTTATCCCTGATGTCCTTAAACAGTTCTCTGGTCTTGGACATTGTGGAGAGGTTGGAGTCTGTTTGATTGAGTGTGTGGACAGGTGTCTTTTATACAGGTAACGAGTTCAAACAGGTGCAGTTAATACAGGTAATGAGTGGAGAACAGGAGGGCTTCTTAAAGAAAAACTAACAGGTCTGTGAGAGCCGGAATTCTTACTGGTTGGTAGGTGATCAAATACTTATGTCATGCAATAAAATGCTAATTAATTAATTAAAATCATACAATGTGATTTTCTGGATTTTTGTTTTAGATTCCGTCTCTCACAGTTGAAGTGTACCAACGATAAAAATTACAGACCTCTACATGCTTTGTAAGTAGGAAAACCTGCAAAATCGGCAGTGTATCAAATACTTGTTCTCCCCACTGTATATAATAATAATTTCTTCCCATTTTAAAACAGTCCATTTATATTTTCCAACAGGGCTATATATTTGGGTGAGGTTTTTTTCTCGCCTGAGTAGCCTCGTTTCACTGCCAAAAATAAAATTAAACCATCCAGTGTTCAGCGAAATAACACAATGTCAAATACAGGTAGCTTTGTCAAATGATTAACATCCAAACCATTACTCTCTTGCGGGAATTCCACTAACGGTCCGTATGTAGCCAAACGTAGCTGCATTCCCCAAGAGGCTCTTGCTGCCAAGGGAATGCCTAACACCTTGAAAGATGCTTTGGACACTACAGTGAAAATTGTTAACTTTGTTAAAGCAAGGCCCCTGAACTCTTGTGTATCTTCTGCGATATGCAATGATATGGGCAACGACCATGTAACGCTTTTACAACATACAGAAGTGCACTGGTTATCAAGGGGCTTAGTATTGACACGTTTTTTTAAAATTGAGAGACAAGCTTAATTACGCAGGTACTTTCCCGAAATGACAACAAACAACTGCATTCGTTATCCCTTTCATGCCCTGCCTCCAGTCCACTTACCGATATTTGAACAAGAGAGCCTCATCGAAATTGCAACAAGCGGTTTTGTAGAAATTTAATTGAATCAGAAGCCACTGTCAAATTTCTGTATTGGCCTGCGCTCAGAGTATCCTTCCTTGGCAAATTGCGCTGTTAAGACACGCCCTTTGCAACCACGTACCTATGTGAAAGTGGATTCTCGGCCCTCACTAGCATGGAAACTAAATACAGACACAGACTGTGTGTGGACAATTATTTAAGACTGAGACTCTCTCCAATACAACGCAACATTGAGTTACGTGCATCCTTTTCAAATGAACAAATAAGGTTTTATATGTAAGATGGTTAAATAAAGAGCAAAATTATTGATTCTCATTATATTATTATTTGTGCCCTGGTCCTATAAGGGCTCTTTGTCACTTCCCACGAGCCAGGTTGTGACAAAAACTCACACTCATTCTTATGTTTAATAAAGTATAGTGTGTGTGTGGCAGGCTTACAATGATGGCAAAAAACAACATTTGAGAGTGCGCTGTCCCTGGTGCTAGAAAGGGTACGCAGCTGGAGGTTGAAAGTTTGATGGGGTACAGGAATATAAAACGTTTGGGAACCACTGCTTTAAGACATAGGCCTAAATATCTCAGCCGAACACTACTCAACTTGCATCAGTCGTCTTGCCTAACCAGACATTTTTACAAAATACTCTTGTTTATTGAAGTGCATTGCCACTGATAGCTAGCTACTGGCTGAGACAAACAATATAGCAGAAAGGTATATACTGAAGGTATAATTTGATTACAGATGGTTGAGATTGTGTTAATGTCCAGCCTGAATGCTTCATAACACTAGACTCTCTTAGGGCCATGTTCTTCCTTTTATGTAGACTGGATGGGACAACAGTTTAAATGAATTATGAGGACCCAGCATGAGAAAGGAGGTGGTCAAGACTGTTTAATCACTGAGGCGAGAAACAGAAGCTGCCCAAATGGAGCCTCATTACTAAAATCATCTTTAAAATATGCATGTGAACATGTGACTACCAAAAGACTGTAAACATGGTTGCTTAACACAGGGCTATATCTTGTGGCAATTTCAAGTAAGTTTAACCTGTGAATAGTTTATTATACTTACTTATAGCATCTCCCTGAAGTCCAATTCCTCAATTTGAAAGAAACCAATCAACAATGGTGGAACTCATAATATAATAGAAAACAAAATCCCGTAAGAGCTTTAAATGGTATGCTTATGATGGAGCAAAAACTATTTTCTCTACAAACATTAACAGCAATAACGTGTGTTAATCCGAGGACAATCATTTGCAATGTCAATTTAAACCACAAATGATGGCTTTCATAAATGAATGCATGTTTTCTCCAAATGAACGTACAAAAATAATCGAATGTCTTATCGCCAACTGATTATTTTAAGGGTTTTCAAAACAATGCAAATAGGAATACACTCCGGAAAATAAGATTTTGCATTCAACACAACACTCCCGATCAGAATAACATTTTTATCAACAGGGCACGGGGAGAGCATTTAATTTAGAGAGAGAATCACTCCATTTCTAAAAATCACACTGGAATTATATGCAACGGATGGAGAGAGAGAGGGGCACAAAGAGAATAGAAGTGTGTGAGAGAGGAAGCAAAGATAGAGAAATAGTGGTGGGTAAAAGAGAAAGAAATGAGAAATTGCTTTATACAAAGGATTCATTAAAATACCTCTAGTCTATGCTCGTTCAAATAGACAGCTAGAATGGGTTGGCAATGTCGGAGTGCGAGTGGGGGCTCACCTACAAGATTAGGCCAACATGATCTTTCTCCCAGATGTAGCGTTCATATTTGCATCACAGAAAGTAAAAATGTACATCTTATACAGTACCTTTTCGAAAATTTTCATAAAAATCTACTCAGCCTTGTGTTGAATATTCAAAAACATTTACAAATGCACTTTTGCTAGGCATAGGCCATATCAATAAAGTGTTTTTCCATTAGTTCTCACCAATGTACTTTTCTTATTTTAAAAATGATTGGTACATTAGTGTTATGAGGGAGACTAGCCAATCCTTATTATTTTGTAAGTGTTACAGTAACCAGGTTTCCATCCAAACATTTCATGCAGATAAAAGTTGTCGTTAGAACTTCCTAATGTCGACAAAACACAATAAGTTAGACAAGGAGGTATATTTATTTTGTTGGTGAAGTAGATTATGCGACAGTGGAAACTCATTTATGAGCAAATAATGATAGAAAGAACATAATGATGCAGTAAACTTGGGAGTCACGAGATGTTGTAGCCTACTATTACCACGACATGGAAAAGCATGTTGAGTTCTTAGTCAGATAGAATAAGTTATGATGAACTACATAACTTATTTCATAATTTATGGTGGTTAAGTGCACGATGATAAGCTTCAACCAAATGTCCAATAGATAGAAGGTTGGCTATCATTTGAATGATGCTGGGGACATGATCCATGCTTGGGATTATTTACTTTTCTTTTATTAAAAAAGAGGATCTTGGTTTTATCCATCATATAACCAAGCCTGTCCACTGTATCAGCAAACTTGTCTACAGAGCATGCGTCAAAACCAGATTGGGCAAGTATGCCATTTATCGCAACAGTTTGTGACAAAACCATCCTTAAAAGTTGAAAATGCAATGGATGCACAATCCCCCTGCCGAGAGCGCTAATGGACACTATGTCACTGTTTGTGTGAGCATTTGTTTATTTGCTTTCTGGAGTCATGCTGTCTGACTCTCACCCATACTCACCCTTTCATTGAAAATAAGAATTTGTTCTTAACTGACTTGCCTAGTTAAATAAAGGTTAAATAAAATAAATAAATAAAAATTCTCCCCCTCATGTGAGAGATCGATATCTCCTGCAGCTCATGGCTTCAGCCAATCGGACAATGGCCATGTGTCTCACCCCTGTGCACGCTCTAGCCATGCAGTCTCTCCAGGTCCTGATTGGCTAGCCAGCCTGCCCCACACTCTCCAAGGGAGTAAATATTGCCAGGTACGGTGTTATTCCAGTCTGTGAGTGTGGGTGTATATATGTGCATGGGATGCGTGGACACAGAAAACATACCCATGTTCATCTTCTCCTGTGTGTGATTAAAGTTCCTGTGTGTGTTAACTCTTGGGCTCCTTTATTCCCCTCTAACCGGGGGCGGTGTCAGTGAGTCACAAACCAATAAAATACGTAGAACTGGGTCACACTCTTTCAACATTAAAAGTCGTGTTGATGGAAACACATCTGGTGGGAAAATGCACATATTTTTCTATGCAGACTTTAGAATATTCTCGTGAAAATCTGTCGCCAATTGGATGGAAACCTAGCTGGTGGTAAACTTTCATTCCTAGGTAAAATCTCTACAAATGTCTCAAAGAGGCTTTCTAATCCGTCTAATAAATGGTGTTATTGACTTAAAGTCAATAATCCAAAATCAATATAAACAGGATATTAAGACCCTGGCAAAACATTCTGTTCAAACTAATAAAGTGTTCAAACAATGTCTGAGATTAGCTCAAAATGAACAAATGCTGAAGGCACACCTGTATCTCAAATTTAGAACTAACCAAACAGGGAGGCTTGAGATCTGACTTATACTCAAGGGTCTCATATCACATCAAAATTTGGGGTTCTAAATTTAACTGATTCAGAGCCCGCTAACTACAGTTTGTGTAATAGAGTAATTCCAAAAATGAGGGGGGAAAAAGCCTTTGATACCAGCAAACAGGTCATTTTTTATTGCGAGTCGTGTAACGTCAAACAAACATGACAAAAGGTTGCAACAAACATTGTCCTAATCACTGAGACCACACAACCACACACTAAAACAAGGTACTGACATCCCTAGAATGAATAGGCCTACCACAGTGTCCTCTACTGGGCGAAAAAACAATATCCCACATCGCCTCGGCGCTACAGGATCAGTATGCACCTAAATGGAGCTAGAGGATCAGTATGCACATGTATGGCGCTACAGGATCAGTATGCACATGTATGAAGCTACAGGATCAGTATGCACATGTATGAAGCTACAGGATCAGTATGCACATGTATGGAGCTACAGGATCAGTATGCACATGTATGGAGCTACAGGATCAGTATGCACATGTATGGAGCTACAGGATCAGTTAACACATGTATGGAGCTACAGGATCAGTATGCACATGTATGGAGCTACAGGATCAGTATGCACATGTATGAAGCTACAGGATCAGTATGCACATGTATGGAACTACAGGATCAGTATGCACATGTATGGAGCTACAGGATCAGTATGCACATGTATGGAGCTACAGGATCAGTATGCACATGTATGGAGCTACAGGATCAGTATGCACATGTATGGAGCTACAGGATGAGTATGCACATGTATGGAGCTACAGGAACAGTATGCACATGTATGGAACTACAGGATCAGTATGCACATGTATGGAACTACAGGATCAGTATGCACATGTATGGAACTACAGGATCAGTATGCACATGTATGGAACTACAGGAACAGTATGCACATGTATGGAGCTACAGGAACAGTATGCACATGTATGGAGCTACAGGAACAGTATGCACATGTATGGAACTACAGGAACAGTATGCACATGTATGGAGCTACAGGAACAGTATGCACATGTATGGAGCTACAGGATCAGTATGCACATGTATGGAACTACAGGATCAGTATGCACATGTATGGAACTACAGGATCAGTATGCACATGTATGGAACTACAGGAACAGTATGCACATGTATGGAGCTACAGGAACAGTATGCACATGTATGGAGCTACAGGAACAGTATGCACATGTATGGAGCTACAGGAACAGTATGCACATGTATGGAGCTACAGGAACAGTATGCACATGTATGGAACTACAGGAACAGTATGCACATGTATGGAGCTACAGGAACAGTATGCACATGTATGGAGCTATGCAAACGCCATCTGAGGGAAATGATAAAACAAAAAGAGCACAATTAATGCTGCATTATTAATCAAACAATAATCCCTGCTCTGGCAACTTTCTAGAGATTGAAACATCAGATTGGTTTGATTTTTTGGTTTTGTATGCCAATGTTGAGAATCAAGAAACAATGTAGAAAATTATTTCATAGCCTGTAAAATGCACGGTCAATGACTATTATCTCATCACCCAAGATATTTCATGCAATCAATACAAAGGCTATAGAAGTAGCCAAACTGGGTCAACAACAGCCTATCCCAGTTCCAACTTATCAAAATAGCACAGTATAATGTTATACATTTGTCTGGGGTTTGCAACTATTTCAAAGTCTTAAAACAATAAGGCTCCCCCAGTTTGCCTTTCTCACAAGGCTTATACAACATGTTTTTTAGGGTGACGTAGACGGAAACATTTCATATTTTTCTGCAGGAGATGTAGGCGTATGAACAGTCAGGTTATAGGGAAAATATCATGGTCACTTTGCTAAACGTGTTATCCAGGCGCCAAGGTGTAGAACCTCAAAAGCGTTGCTTTTTTTTTTTAACATACCCCTTGTGCTCAATCAGAGCAGGGTAGCTGAGATTTGTTAGTGAAGATAACTATAGTTTGACACGGCATCAATATAACACTTATCATATAGGGGCTGTCTGACAGCTGCTGCCAGCAAAGAAGAAAAATACATCTCCGAGGACACCAAGTTCCTACGATGCTTTAATCTTAAAATGTAGAGAGTGTGCAAAATGATGTTCTTATGGAAATGATGCAAATAACAACACTACCATCTCCTATAAATAAGTGACAGCATTACATTCTGCAATCAAACTAATGGCATTCCTTCTTAAAAATGATGGTGTGCATGCATTAAAGCAGCATACATTAACATCTGCTCATGAGAACATCCACCAAAGGAATTATAGCCCTGCATTAGGCCAATTTACAATTCAGGAAAAGACTGCTACCCTGGTGTGACCCCTCTGCATCTGGAAATGTACTGCCAGTACTATGGATATGGAAGAAAGGACTAAAAACCTCACAAAATTAACCTTAGACTAGGCCTTTACAGGTTCACAGCCAACCTACATAATTGAACACTGGATCCCATATTTTATTGCACTGCAATAATGCACATTATAACATAATTCATATAGTAAACAAAAACAACATAGGCTGCATATTTAATTTACCCTTACCTGATTTGGTGGCGGGAAGAGTAAGATGTTTGCGAAGTTAACGTTTCAATCCCAACAAGGCTATTAAATACTGCAATAGATTTTTGTTCATCTCCATAAGAAGTACTTGTAGGCTAATAAATATCCTACTGTTAACGCCGAGCTGACTGACTGGCCTAGCTTCCAGACCTTGTGGTACAATGCGAGCTGACAGTTCTGGGTCTGGTAATAACTGGTGGGTTTTCCCTGAAATGCCAAGTACCACGACAACACATTGAAAAATACAGGTTAATAAAATCATAGGCTAGCTAGCCATTGCAATAAATACTGTTTTCCAGCTACACGTGGCAACATGAGGAACACGGGGTCAATGACTACAAATAAAAACGAATGTGAATACCAACAAAAAAAGTAACTTTTCTTTTTTTTAAATTGGAGGATATCGTCATAGATTGAGTCTTTTGGGATAATGGTTCCATTTGACAATACGCACTAGCTCAAAAGTCGGCAGGTGGCGATATTGAGTCGTGTCATTTTACATGATTCAATCTCGCCATCTGCCGGCCTTTGGGCTAGATACCCACTTGGACGTCACTAGTTACCACAGTCAGTCATAAACCCCGCATATTTCTACAATTTCTCTTAAAATGTGATTCTAAACCTAACCATAACCACACTGCTAACCTTAAATTAAGACCAAAAATAAAATGTTGGTTTTCATGAAGTTTGACTTTGTGGCTGTGTTATTTAGTGGAAACCTACGCACTGGGATATAGTTTTTCGGCACCAACCGTTCGATAATGTTTGTTGCAGCGTTTTAACTACAAGCATATTTATGGTCACTTCGATAATATCCAGCAACAAGGGCGTGCGTTTTGGAGTTATAACGTTGTATGTTGAGTGGTGAATTCCTCCTATTTATTCATCAAATGTTCATGTGATATTATATCCACATTTGTGGAAGTGTTTTATTTGTTAGCCATCGATATTGAAACAAGTGAAAAGTAGGCTATTGATTATTTAAGCAGTAATACAGAGGCCATGTGTTTTGACATGTTTATCATGGATGTGATGCGGTCATAACCAGGAAGCGAACCGAGTGGTGTGGAACACAACAGCCATGATTTTTTTTAAAGTCATAGCACATGGCCTCTTATGTATTAATGCTTTCATACAACGGTTACCAGCATAAAACATCTAGATTATTTCCCAAACTATCCATTTTTTAACAAAACGTGATGCTACATTCACTAACACTGCTTTCTGCATGTATAACATTAACGCTGAGCTCAGGTTGCTGGTCCACGTTCTCTTGTTTAATATCTTTAATATCCTCCTCTTCTTGTTGGCACCATTCATTAAACGTTAGTGGATAAAACACATCAAAAGTAACTCTAAAATCATCCATGACGAATTACAGGTGCTAAGAATCGTAGTTGTAAAAGTAGTTGTTAGTGTGTTGCTAGGTAACGATGTAAAGATGCCACTTTATAAGAAGGTGGCCATGTGTATGTTGTCTCATATATCATGGGCAGGAGAAGCTCTAACAATGGGAATTCCAAACCACCTGTTGTATAATACAATATTAATGTTCATTCATGAAATAACCAACTTGTTCAGGTGCATTTTGGAACATCCCAGTGTTAGGGATGGGCATAGGGACGGGCCAGAAACATAAAACATATATTTTCTATAAATAAATAAAAATGTTTGAATTTTCTAACCAGTTTTCATTGGGAAGACATATTAAGTGTTTTTATCAAAAGCAAGCACTTTTGCATGGTAAAAAACAGAATCCTATTAATTACCATACATGCTTTATTAAGTAACTATTGTTTTGAGCCAACTTGGACAGAGCTGTGCAAAACACGCCTACAAAGGCACCCAGGCAAGATTAATTGTACCCTCTTATTGGTTTCCTAAAGCAGAGGTTCCCAACCTTTTTTTGGTTACTGTACCACCGACTGAATTTTGCCCAGAGTATTGCTAAAGTACCCCCCCATGTGTATTTTACCAGTAGGTCTATGTTCTCATGAGTCTTCTCAAGTACCCCCTGTGGATAGGCCAAGTATCCCCAGGGGTCCTTAGTACCCTTGGTTGGGAACCACTGCCCTAAAGCATGCTCATTTGACAGCGTGCTTCCTACCTAAAAGGTAGGATGTAGAACTATTGTTTGTGTTTAGGCCATTGCCCTATGCTTCTCTGAATTGAGAATTAATTTACTTAGATGCATACTTTTCTATCATCAGTGAGAACAAGAGTTTCTATTGGACACATTAAGGTAGGCCCCTCCTCATTTCGTTCTGATTGCTTCCGTTTGGTTCTGTTTGGTTCCTAGTGAATACACCCCTGATGTTAACTTTCCATAAGCTAATGCTGCGTTTGCAACCAAGTGGGAAGTGGGGAATTTACCACATATAGGACTGGGAAAAGGAACTTTGAACGGCCCTCCAACTGGTAGGTACTAGTGAGAAAACTTGTCCATCATCCTGAGCTCATATTTCTCCCACATGCTGACCTCTGACGTCACCTACTAAGGAAATTACCTTGATAAAAGCATTTTCGGCAGTTAGATGCAACAGCAAAACATTATTTATAAAAAGCAATCTATTAATATGCACTCTAAAAATAAAAGGTTCCTGGAGTATCCTTTAGGGGTTCTTCAAATTGAAACTGTGGGGGAACCCCTATAAGTTCCTCAAGGAACCCTTTAAATGAATCCTCGAAGAACCTTTTGAATAACAGGTTCTATTATTATTATTAATAATAATAATGCTATTATTGTTTTGTTAGTCATCTGTATAATTACAATTTTTTCATCCTCCCTACACCTCTGATGAATATAACAGGAAACCTGTTCGATCACCATGCACTGCACAATCATTCTGGCTAAGGATAAGGAGAACAACATATATTGGACATGGGGCTCTGCTGGGAGTTTACCTCATATTATTATTAATAATAATAATACCCACAACAATAGCACAATACTTTTGTTGTCAGTGTTCATTATGATGAACCCCACCTCCTATGGGGTTCTTGGAAGAACCTTTTGGGGGCAATTTTCAGTACTAAGAACCCTAAGCTTCTTCAAAAAACGTTGAGGATCTTAGAAGGACCCTTGTTGAACCCCTAATTTTTTGACAATAACAATAATTTGTTTACAAGCATGATAGCTGTACTTTTAGTTTATGGTTTACGCAGCTTGTTGGCCAAACAGCGTTTCGCAATGAGTTCAAAGCACTTGAATATATCAAAGCATTATTTACGACTTCACTACTGGTAAATTCCCACCTCCCACTTGGATACGAATGCAACATTATCCTGGGACTTGTAAATAAATGAATGCCCTGTCAAATTAATTTTTGTGTGTAGGCTACAGGATATAAATGTTGGCACATTACTCCACTATGCCATTTTGCTTTTGTTCAGTTCAGAACGTTACAGCCCCTAAAAAGATGTGACAAGACAAAATGTTGAATGGTACACAATATGGCTTCAGACATGTTGTCACTTGAGACACATTTCAAGACGTATTCCATTCTAATGCCTCAAACTAAAAGACATGTTCATGTGTGAATGGTTGTGAGATGTTATGGCCAAATCTTGCAATTCGCATGTACACATTTCATGTCATGGCATATTCTCTTTTTTTGTTCTATCATTATACACATTTGGAACATAGAATGATGTCTAACACAAGCCTTGTCACTTTGGTATTTTCTTTTCATGCCAGAATTCATTGAAGTAGTGAAAAACTATGATGCCACCAAGAGGAAATGGCTACCTGCGGAGCTGGAGCTGAAGAGACACAAGGAGCTGATGGTGAAGTCAGACATAGCCCAGGCTGCCCTGGAGGTTAAACTGAAAAAATGTCGCTACCAGGTCAATGTGGAGATTAAGAAGCGCTATAAGCCCGAAGCAGACTTTCAGCACTTGGTATGGATCCCTTTAACTTTGTTAGGCTGTCCTATTGGAGCTCATGATTTAGACTTTGAGGTCAATAATTCATTATCATTAGGTCATTATCATGGTACGTGTCCGATTGTTATTAGCACCATCATCTCGAACTTCCCAACATTCTTCTCATAAACTGAAGCCACTTACAGTTTGTTGATCAATAAATGCATGGTTTATTTGGTTAATGTTGTACTTTCTGCAGTCTGTAAGATGATGGGATAAACTTTTACCTTAAATGTCATACAGTACATTCGGAAGGTATTCAGACCCCTTTACTTTTCCCACATTGTTAACTTACAGCCTTATTCTAAAATGTATTAAATCGTTTTTTTCCTCATCAATCAACACACAATATCCTATAATGACAAAGCAAATATCACATTTACATAAGGATTCAGACCCTTTACTCAGTACATTGTTGAAGCACATTTGTCAGTGATTACAGCACTGAGTCTTCTTGGGTATGATGCTACAAGCCTTGTACAAATGTATTTGGGGAGATTCTCTCATTCTTCTCTGCAGATCCTCTCAAGATCTGTCAGGTTGGATGGGGAGCGTCGCTGCACAGCTATTTTCACGTATCTTCAGAGATGTTTGATCGGGTTCAAGTCCGGCTCTGGCTATGTCCTGTTGGAAGGTGAACCTTCGCCCCAGTCTGAGGTCCTGAGTGTTCTGGAGCAGGTTTTCATCAAGGAACTCTCTGTACTTTGCCCCGTTCATCTTTCCCTCAATCCTGACTAGTCTCCAAGCCCCTGCCGCTAAAAAACATCCACACAGTATGATGCTGCCAGCACCATGCTTCACTGTAGGGATGGTGGCAGGTTTCCTCCAGACGTGACACTTGGCATTCAGGCCAGATAATCTTGTTTTCTAGGTCTGAAAGTCCTTTAGGTGACTTTTGGCAAACTCCAAGCGGGCTGTCATGTGCCTTTTACTGAGGAGTGGCTTCCATTTGGAAACTCTACCATAGAGGCCTGATTGGTGGAGTGCTGCAGAGATGTTTGTCCTTCTGGAAGGTTCTCCCATCTCCACAGAGGAACTCTGGAGCTCCATCAGAGTGACCATCGGGTTCTTGGTCACCTCCCTGACCAAGGCCCTTCTCCCCCAACTGCTCAGTTTGGCCGGGCGGCCAGCTCTAGGAAGAGTCTTGGTGCTTCCAAACATCTTCCATTTAAGAATGGAGGCCACTGTGTTCTTGGGGACCTTCAATGCTGCAGACATTTTTTGGTACCCTTTCCCAGATTTGTGCCTCGACACAATCCTGTCTTGGAGCTCTACAGATATTTCCTTTGACCTCGTGGCTTGGTTTTTGCTCTGACGTTGACTGTCAACTCTGGGACCTTATATAGACAGGTGTGTGCCTTTCCAAATCATGTCCAACCAATTGAATTTGCCACAGGTGGACTCCAATCAAGTTGTAGAAACATCTCAAGGATGAATAATGGAAACAGGATGCACCTGAGCTCAATTTCGAGTCTCATAGCAAAGGGTCAGAATACTTATGTAAATAAGGTATTTCTGTTTTTTATTATTCATAAATGTGCAAACATTTCTAAAAAACAGTTTTTGCTTTGTCATTATGGGGTATTGTGTGTAGATTGATGAGATTCTTTTCATTTTTTTTACCACTTTTAGAATAAGGCTGTAACTTAACGAAATTAGGAAAAAGTGAAGGGGTCTGAATATTTTCAGAATGCACTGTATATCCACACAGCAGCGACAATTGCAACTGATGTGTGATATACTGGTTCACGACAGGAAGTCCAATGCATGCCTGAATGATGAGCAGAGATCTATGCTGGCCAACTTCAACCACAGGGGAGCCAATGTCACCCAACACAAGAGCAAACAATAGGCTACTACAAGTATAGTCATATCCCAGTTCTTTTTAAAATGACCTCATACTTTATTCATTTGGGTTTTGTTTCTTGATATCTCATTCGATTATCTGTCATTGACGAGTCTTCATTCCCGTCTCACTCTGATATTAGTTATGATAGAACTGATGATGACACTTTATCACTGAAAATCCACATTTAAACCAAGATTCAATTATTTCATATGTACCCTTATATGACAGTGTAAAAGCTTGTGGCTTGTGGATGGTCCGTGTATCACTCTTTCACGTAGTGTTTCAATGTGTACAGGTCCTGGATATAACAGTGGTAAACCACTTAAGTCGAGGGCAAGAGAAAAAAGGGTAAGTGTGGACCAGAGGAGGTTAGTGGGAGGAGCTATAGGAGGATGGGCTCATTGTAATGGCTGGAATGGATTTAAGGGAACGGAGTCAAATGTTGTTTCCATATGTTTGATGTGTTTTGTTACCAATCCATCCTCCCATCAGCCTGCTATGGTGTGGACCTCTTGAGGTTTAAGTTATGATTCATTTTGATAGATCTTTGACCCATGTTCTGCACTTTTGGGCATTCCAAGCTATCTTCCATGACACCGAATGCAGGTGCTCCCGCTGGAAAGACAGGAAGAGTAGGTGGTCGCTCAGAAGATCACCTTGGGGGAAGACGAGTGGAAAAGGTAAGCAGAGGCATAATGTGGATTTGACCCATACTTTTCATAAAAACAAGGCTGCAACATGGAGGTCTATGGATTGGTTAACTTTAATAATTAGAAAACAATTCAATGGGGTTTCAGTTTCAACCACATAAAAACGATTAACTGAATTGTTCAAGTTGAAAATCGATTCTTTGTCCTTTGTTTCAAAATTGATGCTTCTGATTTTACACAAATTTTTTTACTAATAAGTATTGGCCTTCACAATGCAAAAGCTGTCCAGTTTTCTGAATGTTATTTGAACCACCTGGAGTGGAACTAAGGTCTTTTTACCAGGGAGACAGTTACTTGGTTCAGCCAGTCTATCTTAAGCCCTTGGCACAAAAACATGAGTTTATTTTTAGTTCAAACATATAGATTCATTTGATCAGCTGGTCGTTAGGTCTTTGAAAATAAATCATTAGACATTGTGTGGGACAGAAATAACCTTACTGGATAATCAATTAACAGAGAACCCTTAATATACACCATGATTTGTCTAGTGTTACAGTTACCAAAACATTAATGCGGAATCATCTGATGTGTTCCTCGCCATTGTGTCCCTGTAGTTGGGCCTAGTGTGTTGTCACTTCCTATTAGCTGGCATATTAATCAGGCCCTCTGCTCAGCGTCATCCTCTCAGTGCACAGAGCAGCACACCCGTCTGCTCAGGTGGAAATAGCACAGGATCATTCACATTGTGCGTCCCAAATGGCACCCTATTCCCTATATGGTTAACTACACTATATATACAAAAGTATGTGGACACCCCTTTAAATGAGTTGATTTGGCTATTTCAGCCACACCCATTGCTGACAGGTGTATAAAATAGAGGACACAGCCAACTTTAAACATCTGCTATCTGAGCAGCTAACCGATCGCTGCAGCTGTACATAGTCCATCGGTAAATAGCCCACCCTATTTACCTACCTAATCCCCATACTGTTTTTATTTATTTACTTTTCTGCTCTTTTGCACACCAGTATCTCTACCTGCACATGACCATCTGACCATTTATCACTCCAGTGTTAATCTGCTAAATTGTAATTATTCGCCTACCTCCTCATGCCTTTTGCACACAATGTATATAGACTCTTTTTTTTCTCTACTGTGTTATTGACTTGTTTATTGTTTACTCCATGTGTAACTCTGTGTTGTTGTCTGTTCACACTGCTATGCTTTATCTTGGCCAGGTCGCAGTTGTAAGTGAGAACTTGTTCTCAACTAGCCTACCTGGTTAAATAAAGGTGAAATAAATAAAAAATAAAATCTCCATAGCCAAACATTGGCCGTAGAATGGCCTTACTGAAGAGCTCAGTGACTTTCAACGTGTTACCGTCATAGGATGCCACCTTTCCAACAAGTCAGTGCCCCACTCAACTGTAAGTGCTGTTATTGTGAAGTGGAAACATCTAAGAGCAACAATGGCACAGTTGAGAAGTGGTAGGCCCCACAAGCTCACGGAACGGGACCGTCAAGCATGTAGCGCGTAAAACTAGTCTGTCCTCGGTTGCAACACTCACTACCGAGTTTCAAAATGCCTCTGAAAGGTCACTGGTTCGAATACCTGAGCCTTCGAGGTGCCCTTGAGCAAGGCAGTTAACCCTAATTTCCTCCAGGGGCGCCTTACTACTAAGGTTGACCATGTAAAACAACAATTTCACTGCACCTATCTGGTGTATGTGACAATAAAACATAATTTTTTTTTTTACTACTTTTAGTGCAGGAAGGAATATGGTATCATCTGGGATGTAGCCTTTCTGACTGCCTTGTCACATTTTTTTCTCCTCCCACATGCACTGTAGAGATCACTTCACTCTGAGGGAGCAAAGACTACTCAGCACTGTGTGAGTTCATTCAATATGAGTAGGCCCACTCATTAATCTTGAAAATGGCAAGTGTTTCATACTTTTAATCAGGAAGTTGAGACTACGATTGTGAAAGCAACCGTCACAAACCCAGAGACTTTCCGGCAAGAGCATTTGGAAAGGACAATAAAGCCTACTTAACTCAATCCCTGTGGCTCAAGCTGTTTTTCCCCAATTCCCATGCAATAAAATTGTCAATGTTCTTGACTCCCAATGATGAAACCACTGATGACCCTGAAACCACCGTGGAGCTCGACACCATAGCAGAGATGGAAATGACCACCACCACAAAGCCCAGACTCAAACGGGTCTTCACTCCCACTTTGAGACACTACTTCCTGTCTAAAACTGTCTCATTGATACCATCTTCTCATGTTAAACTACAGTTGAAGTCAGAAGTTTACATACACCTTAGCCAAATACATTTAAACTCAGGTTTTCACAATTCCTGACATTTAATCCTAGTAAAAAATCCCTGTTTTAGGTCAGTTAGGATCACCACTTTATTTTAAGACTGTGAAATGTTGATTTCTTTCAGCTTTTATTTCTTTCATCACATACCCAGTGGGTCAGAAGTTTACATATTAGTATTTGGTAGCATTGCCTTTAAATTGTTTAACTTGGGTCAAATGTTTCGGGTAGCCTTCCACAAGCTTCCCACAATAAGTTGGGTGAATTTTGGCCCATTCCTCCTGACAGAGCTGGTGTAACTGAGTCAGGTTTGTAGGCCTCCTTGCTCGCACACACTTTCTCAGTTCTGCCAACAAATATTCTATAGGATTGAGGTCAGGGCTTTGTGATGGTCACTCTAATACTTTGACTTTGTTGTTTCTTAAGCCATTTTGCCACAACTTTGGGAGTATACTTGGGGTAATTGTCCATTTGGAAGACCCATTTGCGACCAAGATTTAACTACCTGACTGATGTCCTGAGATGTTGCTTCAATGTAACGGCTTTCTTCTATTTCCTCCTCTGATGAGGAGGTATAGCAAGGATCGGACCAAAATGCAGCGTGGCTATTGCAATCCATGTTTATTTAATAATGAAGAAACACGAACTGTACAAAAACAATAAACGTAATGTGAAAACCGAAACAGCCTAAACTGGTGCAAACTAACACCGCGACAGAAACAAGGACACTAAGGACAATCACCCACAAAACACCCAAAGAATATGGCTGCCTAAATATGGTTCCCAATCAGAGACAATGATAAACACCTGCCTCTGATTGAGAACCACTTCAGACAGCCATAGACTTCACTAGAACACCCCACTAAGCTACAATCCCAACACACCACATACAAAAACCCATGCCACACCCTGGCCTGACCAAAATAAATGAAGATAAACACAAAATACTTTGACCAGGGCGTGACATTCAGTATATCCACATAATTTTCCCCTCATGATGCCATCTATTTTTTTGAAGTGCACCAGACCCTCAAGCAACAAAGCAACCCCACAACATGATGCTGCCAAACAGTTATATTTTTGTTTCATCAGACCAGAGGACATTTATCCAAAAAGTACGATCTTTGTCCCCATGTGTAGTTGTAAACCGTAGTCTGGCTTTTTTATGGCGGTTTTGGAGCAGTGGCATCTTCCTTGCTGAGCGGCCTTTCAGGTTATGTCGATATAGAGCTTGTTTTACTGCTGTGGATATAGATACTTTTGTACCGGTTTCCTCCAGCATCTTCACAAGGTCCTTTGCTGTTGTTCTGGGTATGATTTGCACTTTTCGCACTAAAGTAAGTTCATCTCTAGGAGACAGAATGCGTCTTCTTCCTGAGCGGTATGACGGCTGCGTGGTCCCATGGTGTTTATACTTGCGTACTATTGTTTGTACAGATGAACATGGTACATGCAGGCATTTGGAAATTGCTCCCAAGAATTAACTAGACATGTGGAGGTCTACAATTTATTTTGATTTTCCCATGATGTCAAGCAGAGGCACTGATTTTGAAGGTCGACCTTGAAATACATCCACAGGTAACACCTCCAATTGACTCAAATGTTGTCAATTAGCCTATCAGAAGCTTCTAAAGCCATGACATAATTTTCTGGAATTTTCCAAGCTGTTTAAAGGCACAGTCAACTTAGTGTATGTAAACTTCTGACCCATTGGAATTGTGATACAATGAATTATAAGTGAAATAATCTGTCTGTAAACAATTGATGGAAAACATACTTGTGTCATGCACAAAGTAGATGTTCTAACCGACTTGCCAAAATTATAGTTTGTTAACAAGAAATTTGTGGAGTGGTTGAAAAACAAGTTTTAATGACTTCAACCTATGTGTATGTAAACTTCCAACTTCAACTGTACACAGCGACTCTTGAATAGAAATTGTTTGTACTATTTAGAATATGTATAGAACTTTTAACCGTCTGGGCTCTATTCAGTTGATTAGTCCAGAAACGTGTGAGCCATGTCGGAAGAGGATCCAGTTCGGATAGATGGCCATGAAGTCCAGGGACTGCTTTGTGGTAGCTCATCCCGAATGTAAACAGAAGTGCCTGAACTACTCTGTCTCTGCCTCTAGTGGAGCTCATGGATCTGAAGTACCTCAACTCAATATTCCCAAAAGTTCCAACCTTGCTTTGTTCTGTTTGTTAAAAATAAGCATTTCTCATTCATTTGCAGGACACGTTAGAGAGCTTTGCCCCACCTACCCAGCTTAGAATCCCTCAGATAATTGTTCAGTGCGTGAATGAAATTGAGAAAAGAGGATTGGAGGAGCAATATTATTCTCAATCTGGAATAGTTTCTATTCAGACACATTTATATTTGACTAGTTATCAGCATGTTTGACTTCTCCTCCCTCTGTTGTCGCAGAAAGGCATTTAATGTGTTCCTGGGGGTGAGCGTATGGTGAAGCAGCATGCCCAGAGTGGATGACATACACATAATTTCCTGAGGAAACTGAAGGAGTCTCTCATCACCTTCAGGCTGCATAGAACCTTCATGGAGGCCTGTGGTATGTGATCACTTTTAATGACAGGGTTGGGGTCAATTCGGAATTACTGAATTTAATTAAATTCAAACAATGAATTTGAATTGGCTACACCTCACAGCAAGCATAATTTGAATTGCATTTGAATTGAAGGAAGCAGAATTGAATTCAAAGCAATTCAAAGCAATTTAACTGAAATGTGAAACATGAAAGTTTCATTCAGTTGACAAAAGGATAGGCCACTTATTATTGCAAAGCATACAACAAATAAAGACCATGATGATGTGTAGAATAAATATGCCTTTTGAATTTTGTTTCACAGTCATCAGGGAGTTGTCAAATATTACAACAATAACCATCTACCCTAAATGGGTCAGGTTAACGCATTCTCCAACACTTGGTACCTAAGGGTTGGCGAGGCGATTTTGAGATGCTCATTAAAAATCCATCCATGAGCGTTACTGCCAAATGCACTGCATCAATCATTATATTCATGTAGATTACATAGCTCAGATACTTTAGTGCGGCTTCAAACCAGAGGCCAAATCACTGTAAATGTTTGAGTGCAACACTCAGAAATCCTGCTTTACACACTCAGGGTCGAGTCCTAACTTCCACTTAATTCAAATTCTCACTTCGTCTCCCAATGACATCAAAATGCATGACTATAAAGTGAAAATTCTACTGAAGTGGAAGTTATGCTTTGCCCAACACAATGAACAGTCACAGGGTAATTTCTTGGGGTGCGACCAATTCAAAAATGTAATTGTAATTAAAGGAACCCCCCCACCAGAGGAATTTGCCGCCACTATTTTAACGTAATTTCCTGTTCTAGAGAGGAAATGCACGTTTAGGTTCCACCCTCGAATTCAGAATTGACCCTAACCCTGTTTAATGATAATCAATTACCCTATGGCTGTTTATAAACTTCCACTTAAGTAGAATTTTCACTTTAGCTTGAAAATTTGAGTTGAGTGGAAGTTAGGATTCCCCCTGAGTGTGTGAAGCAGGATTTCTGAGTGTTGCACGCAAAGTGATTTGGCCTATGGTTTGAAGCCACACTAAAGTATCTAAACTGTGTAATCTACATGAATATAATGATTGATGCAATGCATTTGGCAGTAATGCTCATGGATGGATTTTTAATGAGCATCTCAAAATCACCTCGCAAACCTTTAGGTATCAAGCGCTGGAGAATGTTTACACTTAACCATCTGCCCTGATTGGATGAGGTTATTTCCTTGTTGTAATATGACTCCCTGATGACTGTAAAACTCCCTGATGACTATAAAACAATCAACACTCAATATTTCTCCCAGACCAATGTCTACTTCCAGCATATTAATTTCAATCTTATATATGGTCTTGAGTGAAGAGTAAGTGGTAATTTGTGGCATGCTGGGAATGAGCCCATTTAAATCAGTCTCTCTCGCTCTCTGCCTCAAAGCCGATTGACTTCAGGACATAACACCAACCCTTTTGTAAATTGCATTGAGATGTCTGAAGGAGCCCAGGGCATTTGCCATCCACAAAACGACTAATGCTACAAAGAACTATAATGTATCTCTAGAGGCCTTCTGAGTCATAATGGAGTGAGTGAATCAACAAAGAGATAATTGCCAGAGGGAGTGTAGATTATTTTGAGGTATAACGTTATTGTATGTCTCTCAGCATTTTTCTCTGCTGTTCTTTGTCCTAAAGGGCCTCACTGATGGGTTGTGTATCGCTTACAGCGATTACAGATGATGACAACAGCGCAACAATCATTTACCAGGCCATAGCAGATCTGCCAAAGCCTAACAGAGACATTGGTTTTCCTCATGCTGTATCTGCCGAGGTAACACCTAAGGGTGATGGGATACCTCCCTGTGTCTTTAGAGTGATTATTATTTTTTCTCCCCGAGAGGGTACCATTTCCTCAACTTACAGTTCCATAAATGACTAATCCCATAACTTGTCAGGAAATTGAGCAAAATTGGACCACTCAGATGCAGGTTATTGCAAGAGTAAACAGGAAGTTTATATTCAATAAGAGGTTAATGTCTTCTTAATAAGTTTATTGCACACTGCCTTACTGCCCACTGTAGAGTCCTGCAGAGCCCCTTGTGTCAAATGGGACCAGAACAGAACAATTTGTCCAGGATGTTTGGACCAACCATTTTGGGACATGGAATGGCAGAGCCCTTCCCCGCAACCCTTATGAGAGAAACAAACACAAAGCCAAAAGGTGGGCACTGTCTTGTGTATAAATGTCACGCAATTGTGATCTTCACTATTTCACAGTGTTTCAGTATTTTAAAAAAATAAAATAATAAAGTGTCACATTGAGTATTTCCATTGATCTGGTCCATTCAGTGCTGTAACATTTCTGCAATGCTACCCATGTAGATGCATGCAGTATGTGTAATGCCTCTGCATTTGTGAACCAGGTTACTGTCGATTTCATCATCTCTCTCAGATCACAGGCCGAATGCTGTCGTTCCCTGCTGAGAACTGGAAACGCCACCTCATGGTGTAGAACCAGGTTATATCAGTGATCGATGCCAATGTCAGCCACAGCATAGACAGAGGGCAAACAAACAACCTGACACCAACACTCAGCTGCTGTGTGCTATTGAGAAACTCCACCGTCAATGACTACTCAACAGCCCTTGCCCAAATGTAACCGGGGTGATGTGTCAGTTTTAATGTACACGATGCTGGATTAGGACAAAAGCTGAATACTCATGGTGCCTCCAACACGTATCTACCATCTCTTCAGATCGTCTGTTTAACCCGCCGACTTCCCCTGAGCTGTGTATATACCCTAAGACTCCTACCCATGGTTCCCTAAAGGGCAGAATGAAGAATGCCTTCAATACGTAAGACCACTTTTATTTAATTAAAATTGTTTTTGAAATCTTTTAACACTTTTGAAATTTGTCAAAATAGTTTTGCGGATAGCATATGACAATTTGCTACCTTTTCTCATTGTCCTTGTTAGAATTGGCTTTTTTTGCAGTAGCAGGGCAAAGACTGACACGGTTAAAGTTATTTACATCCCTCAACTGATATCACTGTGGTTTCCTGACTTCTTTAAATTGGATTCGTTGTGTGGATAGTTCAGTGGAACGAAGAACGTTGGTATGTTCTTGGGAAAATAAAAGCACTTCACATTTGACTACATATCTTTGTGTAAAATGTTTAAATATTATATGAAATGTTAAGTATTGTAAAATGGAGTATGATAGGGCAGTGTACATTTGAGGAACTCTCAGCACTAATGCATGACAAACACAATTGGGTAGCTGTGATTGAATAAACTGCATTATGAAACATTTCTGCATGGTCGTGAGAATCAATGTTTTTTTTCTTAAACTTGGAACTGATGGTTGCAATTTTGTTACAAAAAAACACTTTTAGTAATTAAAAAAGGTACAAACTCAGTCTGAACCATAAGTGATTGATTAAAGCCAAAATCATTCCATTTCAAAATGAGTCACGCAGGAACAAAATGTTACTATGGTTAACTATATCCCATTATGATTGTCACAAATAACAAAGTACAGAATCGAAGGCCAGAATCTCCAGGTCACCTGTTATGTTCAAATTTCAAGCAAACATTTCTTGATTGCTATTTAAAAGTGGAAAACGGCGATTGGTACATTCATTTTTGGACTTTTGCAGATTGCCCCTTTAATCAAAAGAAACATGAGACGGTCAACAATGTATTTCAGAGAAGAATGTCAGAATAACTCTTGCAATTAAAATGGTCACGTTTTAAATCAAAGTCACTCATGTTGAAAGGCCCCCAAATTACCACTCATAATTAAACAGTTTGTAACCAATTCCTTTTATTTTGCAATCTTATAAAAGTCTGCAGCTGATTAGTTTACATTTTCAGGGCGCAATTTGAGTAACAAAAGGTTAGCACCACCACCTAAAATAAGTAATGCCAGCAACCCCATGCCAAAATATGATCATTATTTTATAATTCCCCTTACATGGTAGTGAATCCATCATACAGAGCTCATTATAGGGCTAGTGCAGAAATGTAACATTTAAAATACATTTTATGAAACGTATGTTTCATAAAAGTGGTGGGATGACATTCAGACGTGTCGAAGTAATCAAACCAACCAACGCTCATCATCAGCCTCCCAAAGCATCTCAAATGATGGTAACGTCAGTTAATGCATACACAATATCAAATCTAGAACTTTCCAAACACCTAAATAAGTGTCATCTCCTTTTTATATATTTATCTTATGTACAATAACCCAGAGGCAGTGGCATTGTTCTTCAAGCTAAAATCTTTCATTTGGTTTGACACTAAATGAACAGCGCACACAGAAAATTAACTACAATATAATTTGGTTTTTGAAGCTCCGGTTGAGGTCTTTGTATGGCAGAACAATTGAGTTGAGTATGATTACCTCGGCCGGGATAGTTACATTACAACCTGAAAAAAATAGCAATATTAAAACATTGTCATGGTTACATGCTCCAAAAATCAACATGAATCCAATACCCTTTTCACACTATTGCCCTGAAATGCACTGTGCTGGCTCAGATATTTCCTTTCCAGCAACTATGGTGGAGGTGTAACCAGTCCAGCTCAACTCAATGTTATAAGTTATAGGCAACTTACCAAGAATGGTGATTGATGGTGTGAGTTCTCCATCTCTGAAGAGTGTTTCACTATCTATTTTGGCATAGGGGTCATTTGGATTGGGGTCACTGGGAGTTCCTTCAACTCTGGCCCACTTACCAATAGTGCTGTCCCATCCCACTATACAGTTCAACACACAACTGTGATCCTAAAAGAACCATATGAAAATGGAATTAGGTCAGTGTTAATTATCAATCCTACTTTAAACAAGTGGACATAATAAAAACATGATCTGTGTGCTATGATCAAGAGAAGAACAGCCATTTCAGCATTTACTTTTTGACTGAGGAACTGGCCAATTTTTCACTTTTTTTTTGCCATAACGTTAAGGTAGGCCAATAGGAACTGCTTGCCTGTAGAGTAGCCCCATGGAGAATAATGGACTCCCTCACTCGCACCCCAGCCCCGATGGTCACACCTGTGCCTATGGAGACGTTGGGACCCAACTATAGAAAGAGATTTATTTAGATGTTTTATTAGGTATCATTTATTGTCTTTTTGTTGTTGTAGCATGTAGTGTCTTTGACTGTTGAGGAGTTGAATTGTATAGTATATACACCGTTCAAAAGTTTTGAAAGAAAAGCACATTTTCTGTCCATTAAAATAACATCAAATTGATCAGAAATACAGTGTAGACATTGTTAATGTTGTAAATTACTATTGTAGCTGAAAAAGGCAGATTTTAATGGAATATCTACATAGGCGTACAGAAGCCCATTGTCAGCAACCATCACTCCTGTGTTCCAATGGCACGTTGTGTTAGCTAATCCAAGTTTATCATTTAAAAAAGCTAAATGATCATTAGAAAACCCTTTTGCAATTATGTTAGCACAGCTGAAAACTTGTTCTGATTAAAGAAGCAATACAACTGGCTTTCTTTAGACTAGTTGAGTATCTGGAGCATCGGCATTTGTGGGTTCGATTACAGGCTCAAAATGGCCAGAAACAAAGACCTTTCTTCTGAAACTCATCAGTCTATTCTTGTTCTGAGAAATGAAGGCTATTCCATGCGAGAAATTGCCAAGAAACTGAAGATCTCGCTGTGTACTACTCCCTTCACTGAACAGCGCAAACTGGCTCTAACCAGAATATAAAGAGTGGGAGGCCCTGGTGCACAACTGAGCAAGATGACAAGTATATTAAAGTGTCTAGTTTGAGAAACAGACATCTCACAAGTCCTCAACTGGCAGCTTCATTAAATAGTACCCGCAAAACACCAGTCTCAACATCAACAGTGAAGAGGTGACTCCGGGATGCTGGCCTTCTAGGCAGAGTTGCAAAGAAAAATACATATCTCAGACTGGCCAATAAAAAGAAAACATTAAGATGGGCAAAATAACAGACACTGGACAGAGGAAGATTGGAAAAAAGTGTTATGGACAGACGGATCTAAGTTTGAGGTGTTCGGATCACAAAGAACAACATTCGTGAGACGCAAAAAAAAATTAGATGATCTGTCAAGCATGGTGGATGCAATGTGATGGTCTGGGGGTGCTTTGATGGTGGTAAAGTGTGAGATTTGTACAGGGTAAAAGGGATCTTGAAGAAGGCTATCACTCCATTTTGCAACACCATGCCATACCCTGTGGACGGCACTTAATTGGAGCCTATTTCCTCCTACAACAGGAAAATCACCCAAAGCACAGCACTAAACTATGCAAGAACTATTTAGAGAAGAAGCAGTCAGCTGGTATTCTGTCTATAGTGGCCAGCACAGTCACTGGATCTCAACCCTATTAAGCTGTTGTGGGAGCAGCTTGACCGTATGGTACGTAAGAAGTGCCCATCAAGCCAATACAATTTGTGGGAGGTGCTTCAGGAAGCATGGGGTGAAATCTGTTCAGATTATCTCAACAAATTGACAACTAGAATGCCAAAGGTCTGCAAGGCTGTAATTGCTGCAAATGGAGGATTCTTTGACAAAAGCAAAGTTTGAAGGACACAATTATTATTTATTTAAATTAAAAATCAATATTTATAACCTTGTCAACGTCTTGACTATATTTCCTATTCATTTTGCAACTAATTTCATGTATGTTTTCAAAGAAAACAACATTTCTAAGTTCTCAAACTTTTGAATGGTACTGTATGTAGGTAAGTAGTAAGAGCAAGGATAAGCACTTACCACCGCAGTAGGGTCAATATTGGCTGTTGGGTGAATGTAAACATTTCCTGAAAAAAATAAAATAATAATAATTGGTATAAATACACTGTAAAGACAACCAAAAACTTCAAAAAAGTAACAAAAGGCAAGTAATGTACTATAACCTACCACTTATTCTAGGCCCTCCTTCCTTGTTTGTAGCCAGTCTTTCAGGGTGGGTTTTATGGTACTGGTTGAGGTACAAGCGACTGGCGTATATTGCAGACCTGTCATTTTTTATTTACAAAAAGCAAATTGTAAAATGGGGAAATGTAAGATGACTAAAGTTAATAAACTCAGCAAAAAAAGAAGTCCCCTTTTCAGGACCCTGTCTTTCTAAGATAATTCATAAAAATCCAAATTACTTCACAGATCTTCATTGTAAAGGGTTTAAACACTGTTTCCCATGCTTGTTCAATGAACCATAGACAATTAATGAACATGCACCTGTGGAACGGTCGTTAAGACACTAACAGCTTACAGATGGTCTGCAATTAAGGTCACAGTTATGAAAACTTAGGACACCAAAGAGGCCTCTCTACTGACTCTGAAAAACACAAAATAAAGATGCCAAGGGTCCCTGCTCATCTGCGTGAACGTGCCTTAGGCATGTTGCAAGCAGGCATGAGGACTGCAGATGTGGCCAGGGCAATAAATTGCAATGTCTGTACTGTGAGACGCCTAAGACAGCGCTATACACAATCAACAGATATTCTCATATCTGTTGATAGTGATCGCCGCCAGACTGGAGGTACAAGGACAAAAGACACATTATGTACGGTTGTATTGTATTGAAGCCATTCGGTGAACACTGTATAGTTCTGTAGACACTGACAAAGTCACTGCCTTCTGGTTTTTAGCCCTTGCAAGCCTCTCGGGCTGGCGTTTACAGAACATTTGGTGATTTCTGATTAAGATAAGGGCCTGCTCATAGAAGGCCAGTTAGACATTTTCCTGTGCTTGTTGCAACTCCTAATAAAAATATATATCCGGCTTATTACCTTTACCTATGACTGGTCTCCTTTTTGTTCACCTGTAAATTCCTATTACACAGATTCAGAAGATGGTTGAGTATCCTACACCAACATCTTCAGGTCCCACTGACCACACAAGTTATTCACAGATTGAGACGACCTACTCACCCTGCAGATTTGATTTGGCTCCAGATGGCAGGTGTTTTGTAGACATAGAGCTTGCCCTGCCCAGCCAGGGCTGTGAAGATGTCTTGTTCTAACCGAATGGCCTCAGCCCGATGCCAGCCATTGCCATTGGTCTGCTCGTGTCTGTGAGGAAGAGACCAATCTATGAGACCATGCTCTTAACATTTATCTCTGGGCGCGTTTGTTTTGCATCATCCGGTAGCCACATTTTAGACCATTCAATCGGTTTTAAAGTGATAACTCCACCCAGAGCACCAGGCGATACAAAAAAAGCGTGATAAATAATTCTCTAGTACAGTGTTTTCGAAATGTTAGCTCACAACCACTTCCGATTGGATTGTGACCTAAGGCTAGCTTGAAGGTCACAAGAAAGTTTGAAATACTTTAGATGGGTCATTAACAGCACCAAAGTCACCAAGAAGAGTTGTCAAAAAGAGTAACTGATTCACCAAGTGCCCAAGGATACAGTGGGGATTGTTAAAAGTTGATAAAGCACGGTAGTATTAAAATGGATTGTGAAAGCAAAAGTAATTTGACAAAAGAGGGATCAGAGGCAACATGGTTGACTTGAGTAATGGAACACATACTCAAGGAAGTCCAAAAATATTCTTATATCAAGGTCAATGTCACAACAGTCCCTTTGAATGGGTCCAAATTTGATAGTTAAATATTTGATTGTGCGATTTACTACTAACAAATTGTATAAATGTGTATGCCAACTCCTTCAATCTTGACAAATGATGATGATGTGCACATCAAAAGATAAGTGAGTGTGTGGAAATAAACCTTCCAAAACACATCTTTGAGAGTGATTTATCACCCCATGTGCTAGTATTGTGACTCAATGAAGAGATACGCTTTTTAGATAGATATTTTTGTGTGACGTATTTGACTAATGCGTATCTCTACTCTAAAACCACACTGTGCAGTGGCCTAGTTGTACCGACTTACCCCTCGTATGGATATCTGGTGATGGGGACGGGAAACAGAATGATGGCAGGAAAGGGAAAAGGGAAAAAGACAAATGAGGAGAAACAACGATAGGAAATTATCAAATTTGCATGCACCACTCCCATGCATAGAGATCCTAGGATCTCCCACGATAGGGTCCCTGGGGGATCCCTCCCACTCACAACAGCATGTCCTGCTGGTTCTTCTGGAAGACTGCCCCAATGTGTTGGAAGATCTCCGGGGTAAACAGGTAGATTCCACAGTTGATGATGTCACTCACAAAAGTGCTAGGCTTCTCCACATAATGTAAAACCTGAAATAAGAGCAAGAGAAAAACTTTCTGGGTCAAGTAATAATTGTAAATATAGAAGCGTGACTAAAATGTGCTGCATCACCTCATTCGTTTGCTGGTTTTCCACAATACAGCCATAGTTCATGGACTGCTTTCTGTTTGCCTGCAAAATAAAGAAAAATAAAACAAGTGAGAGACAAATAATGATATCCCATTGTCTCCATCAAGCATATTCCCAACTTTTCCCTGTATTGTTGAAGGCCTAAGCCATAGAAATCATGGATGTCTCCTCACAGTTGTCCCCAGGATTACGAAACTGCTAGACTCTCCGTGTTCCTTCTGGAAGTTGAGCATCTCTGGTAGAGGAAACTCAGAGCACACGTCAGCATTCATAATGAAGAACGCCTCAGGGCCACCAGATAGAATCTGATCTCTGAAATGGTAGATGCCGCCTCCAGTGCCCAAAGCAGCATACTCCTGCAAATACCTACATATTTTCAACAAGTTCATCAATTAGACTACTGTCCATCCATGTGTTCTAGGCTTTGTCTTATTATGACAACGTTGACACAAAATTACTATGATCCTCTCCTTTACCTGATTGAGATTTTGAATTCCTGCTGTGCGCTAGACATGAATCTGGTAAGTTCTTCATTTGGCTGGTAAAAGCCAATTAGCAAAATCTCCTTCATATTTGGCACCTATGGGAAAAATGCAAACCATGTTTCTTTCTACCAATGATGAAGAGAGGGACATTTATTATTTTTGTCAGTGCTAACCTACCTTGGCACATTCTTCAACGTGATGCTGAAGCATGGGCACACCAGCCACTGGAAACAAGGGTTTCGGGACCTCAAAGGACAATGGTCGAAACCGTGTACCTGTATGACAGGTAGGGCAAAAGTCACCTGCTCAGTTGATCATAATTACATTTTGATGACCTGTCTATCCTCAATCAGCACGCCAGTTCTTTCTGGAAATAATTACATACCTTGGGAAAAGTAAAGAAGCTATACTATCCTAGATTTTATTCTATGGAGTTGAAAGCACCCCTATTCTATTATTTTCTGTTCTATTTTGGTCTAGTGTTGAAAGCACCAAACTTGTGCAATGTGACAATTCAAGTGTCTATGCAAGGCTATCTTGACAGCTAGCTGTCAGCCCTTTTCGACAACGCTCATCGGAAAAATTATTTGATATGGCAAGCTGCACCTGAGGGTTTCCATGATCACGCCACGTCATTCATTAGCCTACAACTAGGGTGTATTCATTATGCAGATTATCTTGCAAAAGTTTTGCTCCAAACGCTCTTCAACGTGACGGAGAAGCGGTTTTCTTAAACGTACATTGTCGTTCATTTTAATTGTATGGTTTCCACGCGTTGCCATTCAAATCTGTAATAGTCTGCGAAGTGTTTGGCACAAGCACCTATCGATTCGGCTATGCGGTGAAGTCCGCTTATTTTTTATGAAGAGAGACACGACTTCACTTCAACTTCCGTTTATGAACCAAACGGAACTCAACAGCGTTTGGAATAAACGGTTTCTGTTGCAAAAAGTTTTGTAACAGAATTGTCGTAACGAATACACCCCTAAACTAGCCCTTCAGAGCCAGGCTAGCTAACAGCTAGCTAGATATGTGGCTCTAGATATCAGAACTGGAGGAATTAACATGTATGAATTTAGTAATTTACTTAACACTCACCTTTCTGTGGGCCTCCAATGAGAATCACAGATTTCAGCATCTTTAATTTGTTGTAGCTAACGTTAGCTGTCTACTAGTAATCTGGATCAAATCCTGACTTTGTCTTCTTCCTGTTTGTTTGTTTTTGCTTAATACGTCATCACGTAAAACGGAGGATTGTGGGAAGTGGTGTTTTGTATACCTTTGAATATCAGAGGCATGTCAAATAATGAGTGGATGAATGCCGTGATGTTATATTCTGCTAGTTGTGACATGAATTCTATTTGATTGTAAAACTTTAATGGGGGTATTACATGAATGTATCCTGCTCATCACATTCTCTTCTTCCCACTACTAGGATTCCTTTATGTCTCTCCAAAGTCAGTTCAAACCGGGTCAAACACCTGCTTCACACGGATGGATACCTGTTGTTTCACATCATATTTATGCATGAAAACTGCCTAAGGTCAAAGAAGATCATGAACTTCAATAAAAGAGAACTATACATAAACAGATACAATAACAGAGGAGTTTACTTTCTTATTTGCTCATTAAAATGTTACCTGCAGTAAAATGATCTCCCAAGTGGTTTCTAAAGCACATCTTTTCCACGTTAACTATAACATATGCAAAACCACAGATAGTGTTTGTATCAAACGGATGGAACACCATACTCTGCAATAATCATAAAATTAGATACGAGTCTCTTTGGAGAAGTTAGGCCTCTTCAGCACTCAAAATGTGCAATTAGAGAGACATGCTTAGAGCAGCAGTAAGCATGAGGTTGGATCTGCTGCTATTCTTAACTCCGTGTCATATATGACTTGAATTTGAATAAACCAGCACATGTAAAGTGCTCTATCTACCCATTCACCTACCCTTCACAAGAACAAAAGGATTAACCACTAGGATGCAGCAGCATAATAAGATTATGACATTTCAGGATGTCAGTACTGCGTATGTTTAGTTAACGACAATGCAAAAAGTCACCTCCAAAATGTTTGGCACCTATGATAAAGATGAACAAAAAACATAATACCAGTAGTAAACTGTCATTTTCTAACATGTGGGATTATATTTTTCTCTATTAATGATTCAATGGAATTAAACAAAATTACACATCTCAAATAAAATGAAAAAAGTAGCCAAAAACGAAGTGTCTTCTGACTGAGATTGGAGACTGAGATTGGAGACTGAGATTGGAGAACACATTGGGACAGATCTTAGACCATTCCTCGATACAGAATATTTCCAGATCCTTGATATCCTTTGGACTGCGCTTAATGACTGCCCTCTTCAATTCAAACCACAGGTTTTTAATGGGGTACAAGTCGGGAGAATGAGATGGCCATTGCGAAATGTTTACTTTGTTGACAACTAAACCATTTCTTTGTGGATTTTCATGTGTGCTTAGGGGTCATTTTCTTGCTGGAAGATTCACTTGCGGCCAAGTTTAAGCCTTCTGACAGAGGCAACCAGGTTTTTGGATAAACTGACATTTTTGGGCACATTCTTACCATAAAATTTAAGATCTTCATACTGTATATCTGGTACACCTGGGTCATTTGGTTTTGTATTCTACATCACTGTAAATATGTGTATACACACACACTCTACCTTTCAAAAGCTTGGGGTCACTTAGAAATGTCCTAGTTTTTTAAAGAAAAGCATATTTAAAAAAACGCTGTGATCTCGTACAAACACCCGTCTCAACTTCAACAGTGAAGAGGCGTTGCACCAGATCTTCAGTTTCTTGGCAATTTCTCACATAGAATAGCCTTCATTTCTCAGAACAAGAATAGACTGATGAGTTTCAGAAGAAAATGATTTGTTTCTGGCCATTTTGCTTCTGTAATCGAACCCACAAATGCTGATGCTCCAGATACTCAACTAGTCTAAAGAAAGCCAGTTGTATTGCTTCTTTAATCAGAACAACAGTTTTCAGCTGTGCTAACATAATTTGCAAAAGGGTTTTCTAATGATCAATTAGCCTTTTAAAATGATGAACTTGGATTTGTTTACACAATGTGCAATTGGAACACAGGACTGATGGTTGCTGATAATGGGCATCTTTACGCCTATGTAGATATCCATATCCATTTAAAAAATCTGCCGTTTCCAGCTACAATAGTCATTTACAACATTAACAATGTCTACACTATATTTCTGATTATTTGATGTTATTTTGAAAGAAAATTGCTTTTCTTCCAAAGCAAGGACATTTCTGAACGGTAGTGTTTATACAGTTGAAGTTGGAAGTTTACATATACTTAGGTTGGAGTCATTAAAAATTGTTTCTCAACCACTCCACAAAATTTGTGTTAATAACAAACTATAGTTTTGGCAAGTCAGTTAGGTCATCTACTTTGTGCATGACATACTAATTTTTCCAACAATTGTTTACAGGCAGATTATTTCACTTATAATTCACTGTATCACAATTCCAGTAAATCAGAAGTTTACATACACAAAGTTGACTGCCTTTAAACAGCTTGGAAAATTCCAGAAAATTATGTCATGGCTTTAGAAGCTTCTGATAGGCTAATTGACATCATTTGAGTCAATTGGAGGTGTTACCTGTGGATGTATTTCAAGGCCTACCTTCAAACTCAGTGCCTCTTTCCTTGACATCATGGGAAAATCAAAAGAAATCAGCCAAGACCTCCACAAGTGTAGACCTCCACAAGTCTGGTTCATCCTTGGGAGCAATTTCCAAATGCCTGAAGGTACCACGTTCATCTGTACAAATAACTGTATGCAAGTATAAACACCATGGGACAACGCAGCCGTCACACCGATCAGGAGGGAGACGCGTTCTGTCTCCTAGAGATGAATGTACTTTGGTTTTTGAAAAGTACAAATCAATCCCAGAACAACAGCAAAGGACCTTGTGAAGATGCTGGAGGAAACAGGTACAAAAGTATCTATATTCACAGTTAAACGAGTCCTAAATCAAAATAACCTGAAAGGCCACTCAGCAAGGAAGAAGCCACTGCTCCAAAACCGCCATAAAAAAAGCCAGACTACGGTTTGCAACTGCACATGGGGACAGAGATCGTACTTTTTGGAGAAATGTCCTCTGGTCTGATGAAACAAAAATAGAGCTGTTTGGCCATAATGACCATTGTTATGTTTGGAGGAAAAAGGGGGAGGCTTCCAAGCTGAAGTACACCAACCCAACCGTGAAGCACAGGGGTGGCAGCATCATGTTGTGGGGGTGCTTTGCGGCAGGAGGGACTGGTGCACTTCACAAAATAGATGGCATCATGATGGTGGAAAATTATGTGGATATATTGAAGCAACATCTCAACACATAAGTCAGGAAGTTAAAGCTTGGTCGCAAATGGGTCTTCCAAATGGACAATGACCCCAAGCATACTTCCAAAGTTGTGGCAAAATGGCTTAAGAACAACAAAGTCAAGGTATTGGAGTGGCCATCACAAATCCCTGACCTCAATCCTATAGAAAATTTGTGGGCAGAACTGAAAAAGCATGTGCGAGCGAGGAGGCCTTCAAACCTGACTCAGTTACACCACCTCTGTCAGGAGGAATGGGCCAAAATTCACCCAACTTATTGTGGGAAGCTTGTGGAAGGCTACCTGAAACGTTTGACCCAAGTTTAAAGGCAATTTAATGGCAATGGTACCAAATACTAATTGAGTGTATGTAAACTTCTGACCCACTGGGAATGTGATGAAAGAAAAATATAAGCTGAAATAAATCATTCTCTCTACTATTATTCTGACATTTCATTCTTAAAATAAAGTGGTGATCCTAACTGGCCTAAGATAGGGAATTTTTACTAGGATTAAATGTCAGGAATTTTGAAAAACTGAGTTGAAATGTATTTGGCTAAGGCGTATGTATGTAAACTTCCGACTTCAACTGTATATATTGTGGCGTACAGCAGGTCAGCCACCAGGGGGAGACTCGTCGAGGCCTGGTGAGAGACGGAGTATACATCACGAGGCGATGGCTCCATCTGCTGGACATGCCAGGTCTCTAATTGTGGCTGATTGGGAGCTTGTGAGTAATCAAGGGCTGATTGCTCACCAGCTGTGCAAGGCCCATAAAGCTGCCAGAAGGGCAGTAGCACAAGGGAGAGCGGGGGAAGAAAGGACTCCCGTATAGTTGAGGGCGGTTGCAGAGGTATGTGCAGGGAGTTCAGTTTTTGTGCCCAATAGGATACAACAAGATCCGGAGCCCAGAAGACGGTATCCCGGAGAGGGTCTCATGGGGGAGACCTATCCTTTTCTTTTTGATTTATTATTTAAATAAACACCATTGAAACCGAGCTAATCATACTCTGTCCGTCTCGGATCTGTGTAAACATCTTGACCAAACCCCCTGGTCTGCCACAAGTGGTGGAGAATGCGGGCATTCTGATAAAGTGGTCAAATCGGGGTTGACGTTTACACAGCATCATCATGGACGAGTTGATAGCTCAGTTCAGACCAAAGGAAGTGTTTTGAGTGTAGCGCCCAGGGGCACATTGCCTGGAATTGCCCGGCTCGAGAGGAGTCAATGCCATCAGCTAGCCCCGGACGTGAGGTGGATCACGCTGTAAACTATGTCACCTCCTGATGGGCGCACCACAAATCAACTGCACCCATGGTCCCGGAGAAGGTTGACGGACACGACACGGAAGCGCTGTTAGACTCCGGAAGTATGGTTACGCTCGTAACCACGAGCCTGCTGAACCAGGAGACCGAAGGGGGTAGGAAGATGTCCAATTCCTGTGTTCACGGTGACACAAAGCGGTATCCAAACATATGGACCAACCTCGTGACGCCACCAGGGAGCTGCCAGATGATGGTGGGTGCAGTACCAGAGTTGCCGGTACCTCTCCTAGTGGGACGGGATTGTCCGCTGTTCGCGGCCCTATGGGGGCACGAGTTGAGGAAAAATATACGAGCCGGCCGAAGAAGAAAGCGGGGACGACCCATCGCCTATGCGGCCCGGAAGCAACCGGTTAACCAACCTGTATCGACGGGTTCGGAGGTGGCGGGAGCGCCGGTATCCAAGGGAATCGCACGGGAGCTGTTTCACCTTTTTAGCCGGGTGGGCATCCTGAACGAGATCCTGACAGACCAAGGTACTGAGTTTAGGTCCCATCTAATGAAAGAGTTGTGTGCTCTCTTGCAGATCAAGCAGATCCGGACCTCTGTCGGAAGGTCATCGAGCAGGACGGGAAGAACTGGGACCAGCTACTACCCTACCTACTGTTCTCAATCCGAGAAGTACCCCAGTCCTCCGCTGGGGTTTCCCCTTTCGAACTCCTCTACGGGAGGAGGCCACACGGCCTACTGGACATCGCCAAGGAGGTGTGGGAAGCCCAACCGACCCCATTACGCAGCGTGGTAGAACATGTGGACATCATTGGACTGAGCTTGTTGTCATTGCAGGCAATCCCAATGCTGTGCGTTACAGGGAAGACATCCTTCTCCATCATGTGGTACCCTTACTGTAGGCTCATCCTGACATGACCCCCCAGTATGACAATGCCACCAGCCATACTGCTCGTTCTGTGTGCGATGTTCTTCCATGGCCAGGCGAAGAGCCCGGATCTCAATCCCATTGTGCATGTCTGGGACCTGTTGGATCGGAGGGTGAGGGCTAGGGCCATTCCCTACAGAAATGTCCGGGAACTTGCAGATGCCTTGGTGGAAGAGTGAGGTAACATCTCACAGCAAGAACTGGCAAATCTGGTGCAGTCCATGAGGAGAAGATGCACTGCAGTACTTAATGCAGCTGGTGGTCACACCAGATACTGTTAATTTTGATTTTGACCCCTCCCTTTGTTTAGGGACATATTATTCAAATTATGTTAGTCACATGTGTGTGTAACTTGTTCAGTTTATGTCTCAGTTGTTGAATCTTGTTATGTTCACACAAATATTTACACATGTTAAGTTTGCTGAAAATAAACGCATTTGACAATGAGAAGACGTTTATTTGGGCAGTCTACAATTATATTTCATACAGGTATGGTCATGCGAAATTGTCCCAAAGACCTCATTGAGTTGTTTGATGGCCATTTTGAAAAAAGGCTTCTGTGGGGTTAATGTATAAGTTGTGTGATGGCCCTGTATCTACACATCTTTTCAAAGCCCTGTTCTTGCTGTGTGTGCGCAATTTGGTGCCTCTATCAGCAAAGTTACAATCCAAAAACATAGCTGCCCCAATACTTGGAATTCTATGGCTAAACTTCCAACATTCTAATGTCAATGCTCAATGGCACAATATGGGGGATTTTTTAACTAATAGTTGTAGCTGGTGCTTTACAAAGTTTGTTATTTTATTGATCATTTGAAAGGTAATTTCATGGCCTTTCAGAACCACTTGTCAAACTGGTCATTCTGATATGCAGCCTAGAGGTCAAAGGACAATGTTCTGTTGACCAGAACATTCTGAAAATGAATGGGATGGAGGGATGACAGAAAGAGTGATAACACAGCAAGTTACCATTGCTGCACTGCTATCACACATTTACCAACTCTCAGGACATAGACTTTCAAACAAATCACTATGCAACATCGTTGGCCCAAGTGAGCCCGACGGTCCAAATTTGGGGGTCTGGCTCATGGACTATTTGTTTTAGATATTAGATACAAGCATCATGAAACTGATGGGGTCACCTTGGTGTCATGATAGGAGCTGCACCAAATGATTTATGTATTATAATAATTGATTATGCTTTTGTATTAATAGAAGGGGAATGGCTTTAAGACCCTCCCCCCACTACATTTATAGGGTCCTGGACCACAGATGAGCAATATATGCATCATAAGGTTTAATAGTGTTCCACAATTCTTTTCTAGTGTCTGCCTCTTAAGAAACGGTCTGAGCAGATGTGTGAGCCATTGCAGTCTAAACAGGGTGTCTGTGAGAAAGCACCTCAAGGCTAAAATAGATACATAGACAAAGACCCCTACAGGGGAGTAAATAGATATGAGACAAGTCAGACATACCACTGTAAGCCACACGTGAATGGAAAATTACTGCTGAGCCCTTAGAAAACACAGGACTATTGTTTTCTCCTTTAGGTTTGTATAACTGTATATGCATGGGCTTGGTCTCATGATTAGAAGGTGTTGACGTAGGCAGTTACATCACTAGGGGTTGACTGCAAGTATATTAAAGCAACTTTGACCTTTTTTATTTAGCAGAACTCTGAAACATGTGTGCTGTGTTTCCATTGTCAACTTCTGTCTGCAATTTCATTAATAAAGGTTTGATTGATTTACTTAAAGACGATATTGTCTGATTGCCAATTTCACCAATAAGCCAATGATTGACAAGGAACAAGCAACCTACCCCAACAAAACCTTTCACAATAAATTATTTTGACTTTTTGGACATAACTTGCTCACCACTTTTTCCACGTGATTTCTTCCTTCACAGACTCCATGAAATGACCTCTTATTAAATATTTGGTTAAATTATGAATTTTGTGTATGGTTTCCTCGAAACAAGGGCAGCTCAACTTACCCCTATGACTCAACTTACCCCACTCTCCCCTGATAAGGTCCATGATGTAGTTGACCTTAGGTGTTTTTAACAACGCGGGTGCATTTACATACAATTGAAGCAACACTAGTGTATTTGGTTACATGAAAACAGTCCATGGGAAGCCAGAAGTTAAATATAATTCCATTTCAACTCACTGTGCCGGTGGGCATGGTGGTTGGTCATTATGATGGGCGGAATTTGAAACAAAATATCTATAGGATCAAATGATTAAACAGACTTTCCAAACGTGGGTCTGTGGTAGACCCACTTCCTCTCTGCTTACCTGTAAGAACTAACATATCTATCTGATCATACCACCATTATTCAAGTGCCAATGCCTTTTAGCAAACTTCAGGCGTTAACATTTGTTGGTTGCCCTCAACAGGCTTTTTTCTGGCAATCCTTCCAAAGAGACTATTTTCATGGAGGTGGTGTCTACTTGTAGATTTGGAGACTTGATGACCCCAAGATGCGACCAAGTTCTGTAATTCTCCAACTGTGACCCTTAGATTTTTCTTGGCCTCTGGAAACATCTTCCTCACTGTGTTTGGGGACAAGATACACTTGCGTCCTCTACCGGGCAAGTTTACCACTGTTCCAGTGGTTTTAAACTTCTTAATTATTGCCCTAATAGCGGTAAGTGGTATATTTAAGCAACAAGGCCCAAGGCGTTGTGGTCTATGGCCAATATACCACAGCTAATGGCTGTTGCACAACACAACATAGAGTGCCTGGACACAGCCCTTAGCCGTGGTATATTGGCCTTATATCATAAACCACTAGGTGCCTTATTGCTATTATAAACTGGTTACTAATGTAATTAGAGCTGTAAAAATAAATGTTTTGTCATACCAGTGGGATACGGTCTGATATACCACGACTGTCAGCCAATCAGCATTTTCAGGGCTTGAACCACCCAGTTTATAATACATTTTAAAAATGTACTACATTGGCTGATCTATGAAGGTCAAGAACCATTTTTGTTTGTGAGTTCTTTGCCTTTCACCATGGTGAAGGATGACATTGGGAGAATCTCAATTGTGTACTCCTCGCATCCTCCCTTTTTTTAAACCCATTGGATAGGAAGCCGATTCTAGATTTAATTTTGAGAGTTTACAGTCTAGCCAGACACTTAGGTATTTGTAGTTGTCCACATATTCTAAGTCACAACCGTCCAGAGTAGTGATGCTAGTCGAGTAGGCGGCTGCGGGCAGCGAAAGGTTGAAAAGCATGTATTTGGTTTTACTAGCGTTTAAGAGCAGTTGGAGGCCACGGAATGAGTGTTGTATGGCATTGAAGCTCATTTGGAGGTTAGTTAACACAGTGTCCAAAGAAGGGCCAGATGTATAAAGAATGGTGTCATCTGCATAGAGGTGGATCAGGGATTCACCAGCAGCAAGAGCGACATCGTTGATATATACAGAGAAAAGAGTCTGCCCTAGAATTGAACCCTGTGGTACACCCATAGAGACTGTCAGAGGTCCGGACAATAGGCCCTCCGATTTGACACACTGAACTCTGTCTGGGAAGTAGTTGGGGAACCAGGCGAGGCAGTCATTTGAGAAACCAAGGCTGTTGAGTCTGCCGATAAGAATGTGGTGATTAACAGTCGAAAGCCTTGGCCAGGTCGATGAAGACGGCTGCACAGTACAGTCTTTTATCGATGGCGGTTATGATATTGTTTAGTACCTAGAGCGTGGTTGAGGTGCGATCGTGACCAGCTCGGAAACCGGAGAAGAGGAGAAGGTGTGGTTGGATTGGAAATGGTCAGTGATCTGTTTATGAACTTGGCTTTCGAAGACTAGAAAGGCAGGGCAGGATGGATATAGGTCTATAACAGTTTGGGTCTAGAGTGTCACCCTCTTTGAAGAGGGGGATGTCCGCGGCAGCTGTCCAATCTTTAGGGATCTCGGACGATACGAAAGAGAGGTTGAACAGACTGGTAATAGGGGTTGCAACAATGGCAGCAGATAATTTTAGAAAGAGAGGGTCCAGATTGTCTAGCCCAGCTGATTTGTACAGGTCCAGGTTTTGTAGCTCTTTCAGAACATTTGCTATCTGGATTTGGGTGAAGGAGAAACTGGGGAGGCTTGGGCAAGTAGCTGCGGGGGGTGCGGAGCTGTTGGCTGGGGTTAGGGTAGCCAGGAAGAAAGCATGGCCAGACGTAGAGAAATGCTTATTGAAATTCTCGATTATCGTGGATTTATCGTTGGTGACAGTGTTACCTAGCCTCAGTGCAGTGGGCAGCTGGGAAGAGGTGGTCTTATTCTCCATGGACTTTGCAGTGTCCCAAAACTTTTTGGAGTTAGAGCTACAGGTTGCAAATATCTATTTGAAAAAGCTAGCCTTTGCTTTCCTAACTGATTGTGTGTATTGGTTCCTGACTTCCCTGAAAAGTTTAATATCACGGGGACTATTCGATGCTAGTGCAGTCCACCACAGGATATTTTTGTGCTGGTCGAGGGCAGTCAGGTCGGGAGTGAACCAAGGGCTATTGAAAGTAACGCAGGCATTGTTTGACAAAGTAACCGTAATAATATTAGCCAATTTGAAAAAGTAATTTGTTACTTTACTCCGTTACTCACAAAAATTATGTGATTAGGTAACACGTTATTTTTGAAATACGTTACCCCCAACACTGATCCCAGATTAAAATCCCACCCACAGTTTTAATCTGGAACGCATTTCAATGTTGGAATCTTCCTCTGCTAACTTCAAAGCCACTGGCAGGGTGGGATCACTGACGGGTGGCTATTTTTTGTCTCCTACATGTAGGTTTCATAAACATGAGCTTATGATAAGTGATATATACCTTTTAACATGTTCGGCATAGATACAGTAGATACACTGTCCGTTGCACCACCAAAAAGACCTGTACATGATGGGAGCATTCAGAAAAATGCGAAGGCATTCTGACAAAGCCTGTCCTGTGGACCACTGATGAGCCTCTCTTCCACGTCGTCCAGGATGGTGAATACCTTTGGGATTTGATGCTAGTAAGGAATAACAATGAAGATGAATTGTTCTCTGTACCGTACACAGCTTTTGACCTCTCTGTTGTAGGATCCACTGATGTTTGTTTTCCCTGGCAGTGTTGCCGGGCTCCACCTCAGCAGCAAACATCAGGTATTCCTCTGCATACTCATGGCTTGGGAAATACGAGTCCACACACGGAACACAGACATCAATACAATTCTTACAGAATACTGGTGCAGAGATAGTGTTTCTAATTCCCATGTGTCCGTTTGAATTTAATGCACAGAAAAGAAGGAGGTAATTTCCCTACCAGGCCATAAGAGGGTTTCAGACTGTGTCTAATGATGACAGCATTGTTGAGGCACTGCCTTCATACATTTTCCCTGAAGACAAAATAAATATTTGTTGAACTCATGCGCAACAAATAGACCTATCTACCATCATTACCACGATATATACCACACAGCGGATGAAACTCAAAACAAACTGCAGGATAGTGCAAAAAAACACAAACTCAAAGTATAAAAATCCTTGTTTTTACTCTTACCATATACAGTGGCAAGAAAAGGTATATGAACACACACCGTGTAAACATTCACAGTGCAGGGTGGCAAAAGTATGTGAACCCTTGAATTTATAACTGGTTGACCCTCCTTTGGCAGCAATAACCTTAACCAAACGTTCTCTGTAATTGCGGATCAGAGCTTCACAAATTTTGGACAATTCCTCTTTACAAAACTGTTTCAGTTCAGCGATATTCCTGGGATGTCTTGTGTGAACCGCTTTCAAGGTCATGCCACAGCATCTTAAATAGGGTTTAGGTCAGGACTCTGACTGGGCCACTCCAGAAGGTGTATTTTCTTTGGTTGAAGCCATTCTTTTGTTGATTTACTTCAGTGTTTTGGGTCATTGTCCTGTTGCATCACTCAACTTCTGTTGAGCTTCAGTTGGCAGACAGACAGCCCCCTGCAAAATGTTTTGATACATTTGGGAATTAATTTTTCCGTCGATGATAGCATTTTTTATAGGGCAGGGCAGCTCTAACCAACATCTCAAATCTCATCTCATTGATTGGACTCCAGGTTAGGTAACTCCTGACTCCAATGAGCTTTTTCAGAAGTCCTTAGCATAGGGGTTCACATACTCTTTCCAACCTACACTGGGAATGTTTAATTGATGTATTAAATATAGTGTCACGCCCTGACCTTAGAGATCCTTTTGATGTCTTTATTTTGGTTTGGTCAGGGCGTGAGTTGGGGTGGGCATTCTATGTTTTGTGTTTTTATGATTTTCTATTTCTATGTATTGGCCGGGTATGGTTCTCAATTAGGGACAGTTGTCTATCATTGTCTCTGATTGGGAACCATACTTAGGTACCCTTTTTCCCACCTGTGATGGCACATAGCCTTAGGCTTCACGGTTTGTTTTGTTTATTGTTTTGTCGTCGTCATTTTGAATAAAGGAGAAAATGTATGCTCACCACGCTGCACCTTGGTCCTCATCCTTCAACAGCTGTGACATATTAGTTGAAGCACATAGTGTTGTCTATTGTTGTGACTTCGATGAAGATCAGATCAAATTTGATGACCAATTTTTGCAGAAATCCAGGTAATTCCAAGGGTTCACATACTTTTTCTTGACGCTGTATACAGCAGTGGTGGAAAAAATACCCAATTGTCATACTTTAGTAAAAGTAAAGATGCCTTAAAAGAAAATGACTCAAGTAAAAGTAACCCGGTAAAATACTACTTGATTAAAAGTCTTCAAATATTTGGTTTTAAATATACTTAAGTATCGGAAGTAAATGTAATTTCTAAACTATACTTAAGCATTAAAGGTAAAAGTGTTAATCGTTTCCATTTTCCTTATGTTAAGCAAAACAGACGGCACCATTTTTATTTTTTATTTACGGATAGCCAGGGGCTCACTCCAACACTCAGACATCATTTACAAACAAAGCATGTGTTTAGTGAGTCCGCCAGATCAGAGGCAGTAAGGATGACCTGGGATGTTCTGTTGATACAGTGGAAAGTATTCAGACCCCTTGACTTTTTCCACATTTTGTTACGTTTTAGCCTTATTCTAAAATTGATTACATTCTTTTTTTCCCTCATTAATCTACACATGGGGGCAGCAGTAACCGAAAGGTTGCTGGATCAAATCCCCGAGCTGATAAAGTAAAAATCTGTAATTCTGCCCATGAACAAGGCACTGTTCCCTGGTAGGCCATCATCATAAATAAGAATTTGTTCTTAACTGACTTGGTTAAATAAAAAATGTAACACACAATACTCCATAATGACAAAGCAAAAACAGGTTTTCAGTATTTTTTGCAAATGTATAACCCTCCTATTTACATAGGTATTCAGTACTTAATTGAAGCACCTTTGGAAGTGATTACAGCCTTGAGTCTTCTTGGGTATGACGCTACATGCTTGGCACACCTGTATTTGGGGAGTTTCTCCCATTCTTCTCTGCAGATCCTCTCAAGCTCTGTCAGGTTGGATAGGGAGCGTCGCTGCACAGCTATTTTCAGGTCTCTCCAGAGACCTGAAAATAGGTAACACTGCAGGTAACACTTAGCATAGGCCAAAGAGTTGAATCTTGATTTCATCAGACCAGAGAATCTTGTTTCTCATGATCTGAGAGTCCTTTAGGTGCCTTTTGGCAAACCTCAAGCGGGCTGTCATGTGCCTTTTACTGAGGAGTCGCTTCCGTCTGGTGGTGGAGTGCTGCAGAGATGGTTGTCCTTCTGGAAGGTTCTCCTATCTCCACTTAGGAACTATGGAGCTCTTTCACTTGACCATCGGTTTCTTGGTCACCTCCCTGACCAAGGCCCTTCTCCCCCGATTGCTCAGTTTGGCTGGGTGGCCAGCTCTAGGAAGAGTCTTGGTGGTTCCAAACTTCTTCCATTTAAGAATGATGGAGGCCACTGTGTTCTTGGCGACCTTCAATGCTGCAGAAATGTTTTGGTACCCTTCCCCAATCTGTGCCTCGACACATTCCTGTCTCAGAGCTCTGTGGACAATTCCTTTGACCTCACGGCTTGGTTTTTGCTCTGACATTTACTGCTGTATTTAACATTCAGCAAAAAAAAGAGCTTGCGTCCCTCCTGGAATAGTCTATAGGTATAAGAAATGCAAAAAAAATGTCCAGAAAGCTATTCAAGTCTAGCTTTTCCTGCATGGCACTACAAGAGCTAAGTAGCGTTTTTTTAAAGAGGCCAGTAGAGCACAGGTACTTGCGTATTGCACAAGAGACAAAGGCTATAAGTTAAAAGCTTATTATGCATAACCCATCATTAATTAGATACATATCAGGCTAATACTCCATTGAATGTATTACCTGAAAATGGTAGGCTAGGACATCTATATATGTGGCAATATATCAATCTAGAACAGGATATTCTATTTTGGATGGAGAGTTGATGGAGAGAGAGTGCTCAAGCATGCACTGATTTAAAGCAACGATATTCGAGTGATGGTTTTTTTTTAAACTCTGCAGCTACAATTAAAAATAAAACGTCTTTACAATTGAAAAATAAAGGTGAGGCCAGGGGTTTTCAAACTGACCCCCGAAAGCCAGATGGAGATGGGTAAATTAGACATGAATTATATTACTGTAGCATAGGCTATGCTGCAGCAAATGTATGCCTACATGTCACAAGAATAAAAAATTCCAAGATGAGATAAGTCTACATGCATTGTGAACTGCGCTGGCTGTCCCTACCCTGAGCGTCGATTCATCATACAGAGGCCGTAGAGAAACTAATTTCATTTCACGCCATGGTGTTCATATATAAATCATTTACAGGTTTCTCGCAGTTATTTATCTCAGGAAAAGATAACCGCGTTCCCGCCATTCAACCCTAATTGACTCCGCCTCTAGCGTTGCAGTGGTCATAGACCCTGCAGACCCACAGAGAGTTGAGGTGGGTGATGGGTCATGGTTATGCCTACTTTGTAAATATTACTTACTCCCTCTTGAAATAGTTGGGACACTATGAAGTCTATATCAGGTTAATAAACAACACATATGGTGAGGTAGGAATACTACAGGCTATACAGTGGATTTCAGGAAATAAGTCACCATCCATAAGGTTATTTGGGCGATTGAGGAAACCCAGAGCAATACACTTTTAGATGATCATCCATAAATTTACCTCTGGAAGGGCTTTTACTGACTGTCATAATGCCTCATTATCTCATATGTGGCACTTCCTCTTGGCTGGAATAAAACCCTTTTTGATTGGATGTAGCCAGCTCTGGTGCCAATCTGGCCTCTGTCCCATATGCATACAATGATTGCTTAGTCTGGATTAGGCCACGGGTTTTCAAACTTTTCTTGCCCAGAGACTCCCGCACAGGCAAACCAGTGACCCAGGACCCCCATCACGTCAGCAAGAAAAAAAGAGACACGTCTTGTCTTATCATTAGGTGAATGATACTGGCAAGTAGAAGTAATCAACGTTTTAAAATTAATACATTTGGTAGACAGTTTCATTATTTACACCTCCCCACAGTTCATTGGAAGAGGAAGTGTAAACTCTAGCGTAGTGTATTAGCTAGAAAATAATCTTGGCGGCGTAGAGAATGTTCCTGTTGTTAAGCACATTTTCAGCAATTCTACACATATTTCCAATGAACTGAGCATTTTTTTGTTGTTGCACTTGTTAAAGTCATTTCCAGTCATTTAACACTGTTTGGCATGAAGCAGAGAGATAATTTGGCGGTTTTAAAGCTATTTTCCTGCAATTATACTAAACAAAAACATAAACGCAACACAACATGTAAAGTGTTGGTCCCATGTTTCATGAGCTGAAATAAAAGATTCCAGAAATGTTTCATATGCACAAAAATCATATTTCTCTCCAATTTTGTTCACACTTCTTTTTTTACATTCCTGTTAGTGAGAATTTCTATTTTGCCAAGATAATCCATCCACCTGACAGGTGTGGCATATCAAGAAGCTGACTAAAAAGCATAATCACTGCATTATCACAGGTGCACCTTGTTCTGGGGACAATAAAAGGCCACTCTAAAATTTGCAGTTTTGTCACACAACGCAGATGTCTCAACTCAAAGTGCAATTGGCATGCTGACTACATGAATGTCCACCAAAGCTGTTGCCAGATAATTGAATGTTAATTTCTCTACCATAAGCCGCCGCCAATGTAGTTTTAGAGAATTTGGCAGTACATCCAACTGGCCTCACAACCGCAGACCACGTGTAACCACGCCACACCAGGACCTCCAGATCTGGCTTCGTGAGCTGTGGGATCGTCTGAGACCAGCCACCCGGACAGCCGATGAAACTAACTGGCTAAATAAAGTTGGCTTTACTTCACATCAAATCAATGTTTATTTGTCACGTGCGCCGAATACAACAGGTGTAGACATTACAGTGAAAAGCTTACTTACAGGCTCTAACCAATAGTGCAAAAAAGGTATTAGGTGAACAATATGTAAGTAAAGAAATAAAACAACAGTAAAAAGCCAGGCTGTATACAGTAGCGAGGCTAGAAAAGTAGTGAGGCTACATACAGACACCGGTTAGTCAGGCTGATTGAGGTAGTCTGTACATATAGATATGGTTAAAGTGACTATGCATATATGATGAACAGAGAGTAGCAGTAGAGTAAAAGAGGGGTTGGCGGGTGATGGGTGGCGGGACACAACGCAGATAGCCCTGTTAGCCAATGTGCGGGAGCACTGGTTGGTCGGCCCAATTGAGGTAGTATGTACATGAATGTATAGTTAAAGTGACAATGCATATATGATAAACAGAGAGTAGCAGCAGCGTAAAAAGAGGGGTTGGGGGGGCACACAATGCAAATAGTCCTGGTAGCCATTTGATTACCTGTTCAGGCATGGCTTGGGGGTAAAAACTGTTGAGAAGCCTTTTTGTCCTAGACTTGGCACTCCGGTACCGCTTGCCATGCGGTAGTAGAGAGAACAGTCTATGACTGGGGTGGCTGGGGTCTTTGACAATTTTTGTGGCCTTCCTCTGACACCGCCTGGTGTAGATGTCCTGGATGGCAGGCAGCTTAGCCCCAGTGATGTACTGGGCCGTACGCACTACCCTGTAGTGCCTTGCAGTCAGAGGCCGAGCAATTGCCATACCAGGCAGTGATGCAACCAGTCCGTATGCTCTCGATCTTGCAGCTGTAGAACCTTTTGAGGATCTCAGGACCCATGCCAAATCTTTTTAGTTTCCTGAGGGGGAATAGATTTTGTCATGCCCTCTTCACGACTGTCTTGGTGTGTTTGGACAATTTTAGTTTGTTGTTGATGTGGCCTACCACTGCTGTGTTGTCTGCAAACTTAATGATGGTGTTGGAGCTGTGCCTGGCCATGCAGTCATGGGTGAACAGGGAGTGCAGGATGGGACTGAGCACGCACTCCTGGGGAGCTCCAGTGTTGAGGATAAGCATGTCAGATGTGTTGCTACCTACCGTCACCACCTGGGGAAGGCCCGTTAGGAACTCCAGGATTCAGTTGCAAAGGGAGGTGTTTAGTCCCAGGATCCTTAGCTTAGTGATGAGCTTTGAGGGTACTATAGTGTTGAACGCTGAGCTGTAGTCAATGAATATCATTCTCACATAAGTGTTCCTTTTGTCCAGGTGGGAAAGGTCAGCATGGAGGGCAAAAGAGATTGCATCATCTGTGGATCTGTTTGGGCGGTATGCAAATTTGAGTGGGGTCTAGGGTTTTTGGGATAATGGTGTTGATGTGAGCCATCACCAACCTTTCAAAGCACTTCATGGCTATGGACGTGAGTGCTACGGGTGTGTAGGCATTTAGGCAGGTTGCCTTTGTGTTCTTGGGCACAGGGACTATGGTGGTATGCTTGAAACATGTTGGTATTACTGTCACGAGAATTATGTTCTCAGTGTTCATAAACCCAATTGAATTGATTACTCAGCCTGAAACCCAGAATTTGTAGGAAACGGGTTGGAATGAATCAGACGGAGGCCCAGCTACAAAGTCATGAATGTTTATTTAGAGAGCTCTGCCATGCATATACAAAGACGTTCCTTTTATAATATTATCTTAACCTACACACATACATACACACTAACCATGGGATTTTCTCATGAAGTCTCACCACAGTTTATTACCACTCAGCTGACAGTTCCAGTCTCCCCCAGATACGAGAGCTCTGGAGGGGCTCTCCCTGTCCTATCTTATCTCCCCAGAGTTACAGCTGGGTCGGTTCAAACATAGGTTAATGTCCCTCTTCGTTCTCTTTCGACACACATATACATTCCTTTCTTCCTAGGTCTATGCTACATAACCCCTTCCTAATGAACAAACATTATTTGTCATTATATAAAGACAGGGTAGAATTATGTTAGTTATAGTTCTACGTTAAACGTATACATAATTTAGTCATTATTCATAAAAATCCCATAACAATTACAGACTCAATTAGGGACATGTTGAAAATGTCAGTGAAGGCACATGCCCGGAGCACACGTCCTGGTAATCCGTCTGGCCCTGCAGCCTTGTGTATGTTGACCTGTTTAAAGGTCTTACTCACGTCGGCTACGGAGAGCGTGATCACACAGTTGTCTGGAACAGCTGATGCTCTCAAGCATACCTCAGTGTGGTTGGCCTCGAAGCGAGCATAGAAGTGATTTAGCTCGTCTGATAGGCTCGTGTCACTGGGCAGCTCTCAGCTGTGCTTCCCTTTGTAGTCTGTAATAGTTTGCAAGCCCTGCCACATAAGTCGAGTGTCGGAGCCGGTGTAGTATTCAATCTTAGCCCTGTATTGACGCTTTGCCTGTTTGATGGTTCGTCGCAGGGCATAACAGGATTTCTTGTAAGCTTCCGGGTTAGAGTCCCACACCTTGAAAGCGTCAGCTCTACCCTTTAGCTCAGTGCGAATGTTGCCTGTAATCCATAGCTTCTGGTTGGGGTATTTACGTACAGTCACTGTGGAGACGACGTCCTCGATGCACATAATGATAAAGCCAGTGACTGATGTGGTGTACTCCTCGATGCCATTGGAAGAATCCCGGAACATGTTCCAGTCTGTGATAGCTAAACAGTCCTCTAGTTTAGCATCTGCTTCATCTGACTGCTTTTTTAAAGACCGAGTCACTGGTACTTCCTGCTTTAATTTTTGCTTGTAAGCAGGAATCAGGAGGATAGAGTTGTGGTCGGATTTACTAAATGGAGGGCGAGGGAGAGCTTAGTACGCGTCTCTGTGTGTGGAGTACAGGTGATCTAGAATTTCTTTCCCTCTGGTTAAACATTTAACATCTTGATAGAAATTTGGTGATTATCCATGTCGTCATTCAGCCACGATTCCGTGAAACACAGGATATTACAGTTTTTGATGTCCTGTTGTCTAATTTATTGTCCAATGATTGCATGTTGGAGAGTAGTATTGATGGTAACGGTTGCTTTCCCACTCGCCTTCGCCGGGTCCTGACGAGGCATCCGGCTCTTTGTCCTCTGTACCTGCGTCACTTCCTCTGTGGGGTGTTTGGAGAATGTCCTGTGCGTCCTCCTTGTTGTAGAAACAAATCTTTGTCTAATCTGAGGTGAGTGATCTCTGTTCTGATATCCAGAAGCTTTTTTTGCTGTAAGATACGGTTGCAGAAACATTATGTACAAAATAAGTTACAAATAACGCGCACCCTTATGGTGCTTTCATAAATTAATTCTGGCCATCTACTCCGATTTCAGAGCACTCTCCTCAGAGTTTGCCAGAGCGCAGAATAACTGATGAATTTACGAACGCTCAACACCCATTGAATATGGCCTGTGTCAGTGAACGTCTGCAAAATAAAGTAATTACATTTTTGCCAGAAGCACAGTGACAGTCACCAAAGCTCTGGATAACATAAAAACAGCCTAACCAACTCTGCTAGGGTGAGTGAAATGGTCAGAGTGAGGTGTTCTCTCATTTGTGTCTGGAAGTAGCTAGCCAACGTTAGCCAGTTAGCTTGGGTGCTTGACTGCCGTTGTGAGTTCAGAATGCTCTGATCAACCCTACTCCTCGCCCAGAGCATCCAATGTGGCTCAGAACGTTCGGAGATCGAAACTAATTTACCAATGGACAATCTGAAGTGTCAGAGCGCACTCTGACACTCCAGATTGAATTTACAAACACACCCTTAATATATGGTTCTGGTGTAGCGTATTTAGTTATTTTAAAGTGCTGGGTTTAGCCACAGGCATGATATGAATGTTTACCCTGTTGATGATAACTGATGCTTCTCTAACCCTTTAGGCAGTCATTGAGGAAGAAAGGGTCATTTTAGAAGCAATCTTCTGCACATAAAAACACGAGTGAGAACAGAGAGCACCATTGCTTTTAATGGAAATTACCATGGATCTATTCAAATACTAAATGCAATGTGATATTAAGTTTACATGTTCTGTTTAGGTTCATTTCCACACATTTATAATGTGATAAAAAGTACTTTTTTTTATTGACATTATTCCATTTTAACCCTCGGGACCACAGTGGGGGTGACAAAAGACTTTAAAAAAAACTCCACAGCTCATGTCGTGTTTATGGGAAAGCGACAGGTAACATCCTTGGCCTCACACAGTAAGTCTTGGCTACAGATGCTTAGTAAATCATGATTCTATCGTTGAACAGGCGCCGACAGAGATGGCCGCCTCGCTTCGCGTTCCTAGGAAACTATGCAGTTTTTTGTTTTTTTTACGTGTTATTTCTTACATTGGTACCCCAGGTCATCTTAGGTTTCATTACATACAGTCAAGAAGAACTACTGAATATAAGAGCAGCGTCAACTCACCATCAGTACGACCAAGAATATGACTTTCGTGAAGTGGATCCTGTGTTCTGCCTTTCACCCAGGACAACGGAATGGATCCCAGCCGGCGACCCAAAAAAACTACTTCGTAAAAGGGGGAAACGAAGCGGTCTTCTGGTCAGACTCCGGAGACGGGCACATCGTGCACCACTCCCTAGCATTCTTCTCGCCAATGTCCAGTCTCTTGACAACAAGGTTGATGAAATCCGAGCAAGGGTAGCATTCCAGAGGGACATCAGAGACTGTAACGTTCTTTGCTTCGCGGAAACATGGCTCACTGGAGAGACGCTATTGGAGTCGGTGCAGCCAGCTGGTTTCTCCACGCATCACGCCGACAGAAACAAACATCTTTCTGGTAAGAAGAGGGGCGGGGGCGTATGCTTCATGGTTAACGAGACGTGGTGTGGCCACAACAACATACAGGAACTCAAGTCCTTCTGTTCACCTGATTTAGAATTCCTCACAATCAAATGTCGACCGCATTATCTACCAAGGGAATTCTCTTCGATTATAATCACAGCCGTATATATTCCCCCCCAAGCAGCCATCACATCGATGGCTCTGAACGAACTTTATTTGACTCTTTGCAAACTGGAATCCATATATCCGGAGGCTGCATTCATTGTAGCTGGGGATTTTCTAATCTGAAAACAAGACTCCCTAAATTGTATCAGCATATCGATTGCGCAACCAGGGCTGGAAAAACATTGGATCATTGCTATTCTAACTTCCGCGACGCATATAAGGCCCTGCCCCGCTCTCCTTTCGGAAAAGCTGACCACGACTCCCTTTTGTTGATCCCTGCCTACAGACAGAAACTAAAACAAGAAGCTCCCGCGCTGAGGTCTGTTCAACGCTGGTCCGACCAATCTGATTCCACACTCGAAGACTGCTTCCATCACGTGGACTGGGATATGTTTCGTATTGCATCAAACAACAACATTGACGAATACGCTGATTCGGTGAGCGAGTTCATTAGAACGTGCGTTGAAGATGTCGTTCCCATAGCAACGATTAAAACATTCCCAAACCAGAAACCGTAGATTGATGGCAGCATTCGCGTGAAACTGAAAGCGCGAACCACTGCTTTTAATCAGGGCAAGGTGACCGGAAACATGACCAAATACAAACAGTGTAGCTATTCCCTCCGCAAGGCAATCAAACAAGCTAAGCGTCAGTATAGAGACAAAGTAGAATCTCAATTCAACGGCTCAGACACAAGAGGTATGTGGCAGGGTCTACAGTCAATCACGGATTACAAAAAGAAAACCAGCCCCGTCACGGACCAGGATGTCTTGCTCCCAGGCAGACTAAATAACTTTTTTGCTCGCTTTGAGGACAATACAGTGCCACTGACACGGCCCGCAACCAAAACATGTGGACTCTCCTTCACTGCAGCCGACGTGAGGAAAACATTTAAACGTGTCAACCCTCGCAAGGCTGCATCCCCAGCCGCGCCCTCAGAGCATGCGCAGACCAGCTGGTTGGTGTGTTTACGGACATATTCAATCAATCCCTATCCCAGTCTGTTGTTCACACATGCTTCAAGCGGGCCACCATTGTTCCTGTTCCCAAGAAAGCTAAGGTAACTGAGCTAAACGACTACCGCCCCGTAGCACTCACTTCCGTCATCATGAAGTGCTTTGAGAGACTAGTCAAGGACCATATCACCTCCACCCTACCTGACGCCCTAGACCCACTCCAATTTGCTTACCGCCCAAATAGGTCCACAGACGATGCAATCTCAACCACACTGCACTCTGCCCTAACCCATCTGGACAAGAGGAATACCTATGTGAGAATGCTGTTCATCGACTACAGCTCGGCATTTAACACCATAGTGCCCTCCAAGCTCGTCATCAAGCTCGAGACCCTGGGTCTCGACCCCGCCCTGTGCAACTGGGTACTGGACTTCCTGACGGGCCGCCCCCAGGTGGTGAGGGTAGGCAACAACATCTCCACCCTGCTGATTCTCAACACTGGGGCCCCACAAGGGTACGTTCTGAGCCCTCTCCTGTACTCCCTGTTCACCCACGACTGCGTGGCCATGCATGCCTCCAACTCAATTATCAAGTTTGCGAACCACACAACAGTGGTAGGCTTGATTACCAACAACGACAAGACGGCCTACAGGGAGGAGGTGAGGGCCCTCGGAGTGTGGTGTCAGGAAAATAACCTCACACTCAACGTCAACAAAACTAAGGAGATGATTGTGGAATTCAGGAAACAGCAGAGGGAACACCCCCCTATCCACATCGATGGAACAATAGTGGAGAGGGTAGTAAGTTTTATGTTCCTCGGCGTACACATCACAGACAAACTGAATTGGTCCACCCACACAGACAGCATCGTGAAGAAGGCGCAGCAGCGCCTCTTCAACCTCAGGAGGCTGAAGAAATTTGGCTTGTCACCAAAAGCACTCACAAACTTCTACAGATGCACAATCGAGAGCATCCTGTCGGGCTGTATCACCGCCTGGTACGGCAACTGCTCCGCCCACAACCGTAAGGCTCTCCAGAGGGTAGTGAGGTCTGCACAACGCATCACCGGGGGCAAACTACCTGCCCTCCAGGACACCTACACCACCCGATGTCACAGGAAGGCCATAAAGATCATCAAGGACAACAACCACCCGAGCCACTGCCTGTTCACCCCGCTATCATCCAGAAGGCGAGGTCAGTACAGGTGCATCAAAGCTGGGACCGAGAGACTGAAAAACAGCTTCTATCTCAAGGCCATCAGACTGTTAAACAGCCACTACTAACATTGAGTGGCTGCTGCCAACACACTGACTCAACTCCAGCCACTTTCATAATGGGAATTGATGGGAAATTATGTAAAATATATCACTAGCCACTTTAAACAATGCTACCTAATATAATGTTTACATACCCTACATTATTAATCTCATATGTATACGTATATACTGTACTCTATATCATCTACTGCATCTTTATGTAATACATGTATCACTAGCCACTTTAACTATGCCACTTTGTTTACATACTCATCTCATATGTATATACTGTACTCAATACCATCTACTGTATCTTGCCTATGCCGCTCTGTACCATCACTCATTCATATATCTTTATGTACATATTCTTTATCCCCTTACACTTGTGTCTATAAGGTAGTAGTTTTGGAATTGTTAGCTAGATTACTTGTTGGTTATTACTGTATTGTCGGAACTAGAAGCACAAGCATTTCGCTACACTCGCATTAACATCTGCTAACCATGTGTATGTGACAAATAAAATTTGATTTGATTTGATTTGACTGCTTTTTGTTGTAGTGAAAATTCTAGTTAAGGCAAACTTTTTTATGGGAAATTGCATGTAACGTGCCTAATTCTGTGATTCAAAGTCAAAGGAAGTTGGAATATGTACTTGATGATATTGAGCCAGAGGGCAAACATGCATTTCACTTGCTTAACAGAATGTCAACAGCCGTTTCCATAGCATTGTCTTTTAATTGGTCTTCTATAGATATCTAGAATAATTTCTTCTTCTCCGATGACAAAATCTGTAAAAGGTTCAATTATTCACTGTGATATCACAGTTTCTCAGTATCATTGGTTTGTATTTACCATGTGAATCAGTAAATATGAATCAATTTATTCAGATTTAGGCCACATGAACTACTGTATATCAGTGGTGTAAAGTACTTAAGTAAAAACACTTGAAACTACAGCTTAAGTAGTTTATTAGGTTATCTGTACTTTACTATTTATATTTTTGACAACCTTTACTTTTATTTCCCTACATTCCTAAAGAACATAATGTACTTTTGACTCCATATACAGTGCCTTGCGAAAGTATTCGGCCCCCTTGAACTTTGCGACCTTTTGCCACATTTCAGGCTTCAAACATAAAGATATAAAACTGTATTTTTTGTGAAGAATCAACAACAAGTGGGACACAATCATGAAGTGGAACGACATTTATTGGATATTTCAAACTTTTTTAACAAATCAAAAACTGAAAAATTGGGCGTGCAAAATTATTCAGCCCCCTTAAGTTAATACTTTGTAGCGCCACCTTTTGCTGCGATTACAGCTGTAAGTCGCTTGGGGTATGTCTCTATCAGTTTTGCACATCGAGAGACTGATATTGTTTCCCATTCCTCCTTGCAAAACAGCTTGAGCTCAGTGAGGTTGGATGGAGAGCATTTGTTGGATTCAGGTCTGGACTTTGACTTGGCCATTCTAACACCTGGATATGTTTATTTTTGAACCATTTCATTGTAGATTTTGCTTTATGTTTTGGATCATTGTCTTGTTGGAAGACAAATCTCCGTCCCAGTCTCAGGTCTTTTGCAGACTCCATCAGGTTTTCTTCCAGAATGGTCCTGTATTTGGCTCCATCCATCTTCCCATCAATTTTAACCATCTTCCCTGTCCCTGCTGAAGAAAAGCAGGCCCAAACCATGATGCTGCCACCACCATGTTTGACAGTGGGGATGGTGTGTTCAGGGTGATGAGCTGTGTTGCTTTTACGCCAAACATAACGTTTTGCATTGTTGCCAAAAAGTTCAATTTTGGTTTCATCTGACCAGAGCACCTTCTTCCACATGTTTGGTGTGTCTCCCAGGTGGCTGGTGGCAAACTTTAAATGACACGTTTTATGGATATCTTTAAGAAATGGCTTTCTTCTTGCCACTCTTCCATAAAGGCCAGATTTGTGCAATATACGACTGATTGTTGTCCTATGGACAGAGTCTCCCACCTCAGCTGTAGATCTCTGCAGTTCATCCAGAGTGATCATGGGCCTCTTGGCTGCATCTCTGATCAGTCTTCTCCTTGTATGAACTGAAAGTTTAGAGGGACGGCCAGGTCTTGGTAGATTTGCAGTGGTCTGATACTCCTTCCATTTCAATATTATCGCTTGCACAGTGCTCCTTGGGATGTTTAAAGCTTGGGAAATCTTTTTGTATCCAAATCCGGCTTTAAACTTCTTCACAACAGTATCTCGGACCTGCCTGGTGTGTTCCTTGTTCTTCATGATGCTCTCTGCGCTTTTAACGGACCTCTGAGACTATCACAGTGCAGGTGCATTTATACGGAGACTTGATTACACACAGGTGGATTGTATTTATCATCATTAGTCATTTAGGTCAACATTGGATCATTCAGAGATCCTCACTGAACTTCTGGAGAGAGTTTGCTGCACTGAAAGTAAAGGGGCTGAATAATTTTGCACGCCCAATTTTTCAGTTTTTGATTTGTTAAAAAAGTTTGAAATATCCAATAAATGTCGTTCCACTTCATGATTGTGTCCCACTTGTTGTTGATTCTTCACAAAAAAATACAGTTTTATATCTTTATGTTTGAAGCCTGAAATGTGGCAAAAGGTCGCAAAGTTCAAGGGGGCCGAATACTTTCGCAAGGCACTGTATATTCCCTGACACCCAAAAGTACTCGTTACATTTCGACAAATGTCTAATTCACACTCTTACAGTGCATTTGGAAAGAATTCAAACCCCTTGACTTTTTCCACATTTTGTTACATTACAGCCTTATTTTAAAATGTATTAAATATTTTTTTCCCTCATCAATCTTCACACCCATAACAACAAAAGGGAAATTGAGCTCAGGTGCATCCTTTTTCCATTGATCATCCTTGAGATGTTTCTACAACTTGATTGGAGTCCACCTGTGGTAAATTCAATTGATTGGACATGAGTTGGAAAGGCACACACCTGTCTATGTAATGTCCCACAGTTGACAGTGCATGTTAGAGCAAAAACTAAGCCATGTCAAAAGAATTGGCTGCTGTAGAATTTTCAATTGAATTTTCCATAGGTGAACTCCAATGAAGTTGTAGAAACATCTCAAGGTTGATCAATGGAAACAGGATGTACCTGAGCTCAATTTCAAGAGATCTTCCGGCGCCAACAGAGATGGTCGCCTCGCATCACATTCCTAAAAACAACACTAAACAATGCATTAATTGCACTATAACGGTGACAAACGGTGCCCACAAACTGTTAAGGCCTGCATAAAGCTGTCCCAACAGTAGAACTTCCTTTTCAGCTGAGTCTTGTCTGGCAGCAAAACAGTTCATTCAGCCTCATTTCCTGCCTTTAAAAAAAAAACTGCGGATATGGCTGACTTGCTTAAACAAATGTGGTTTCTACTGACAATTGAGATTTACAAACTATGGCATAAGACTTGGTCAATAAAACTATTTATTCAGCACTTTTGAAATGTACAGTGACCAAATTCAGAACATGGGCCATTCTTACAGTATTCTCCTTGTACAGCAAGTCAGAACCGTATGATAAATAAAGAGGGCATATAAGCAGACAATGAAAGTTCTTACAATATTCAATGATGACATTTCTCTAAAACAGGCTATAGGCTACATGTGCACCACCATGTCAGAACAGTAGACTAAGTTATAAGGGGGCAATAGAACAAATTATTAAGGTGAGACACATGGGCTACTAACAGCTTACTACACAACATACACCTATTATTATTTTCGTAGCTACAGTATGCATATCTCCCAGGCATATTACATAATTGATTTAATAATTTATTCATACAATACATTTTTGGACTCACCTTGTTGTGCTTGTTGTGTTGTCCTTTTTGTGGACAAATTTTGTCATAAAAAATGTATCATCAAAGTCTGGGATTCTCTGGATTTATGGTGCTTTTAAGACAACTGGGAACTCGGGGGAAAAACAAGGTTGAATCATGACGTCAGTGATCTTCAGGTCGGAGGTCTATGAAGAGGCTAGAGTTCCCGAGTTGGAATTCCGAGTTGGATGACCGTTCAAAACATATTTTCCCAGTCAGTTCCCAGTTGTCTTGAACTAACTGAGGTCTGAGATTTCCCAGTTCCGAGTTTCCAGTTGTTTTGAACAGGGCAGAAGTCATGCTGGATTGACAGAATGGCCAATGTATTCTATATTTTCTGGCACATTGTTTTGCATGTGAATGTTTATCCTTTTAAGCTTGGAAAGGAGAACGTTAAACCCAGACTTGGCCCACACACCCACTCCACTGAATAGCAGGCTAGTGATTGCTTTGCAACGCTTGCAGTTAGCCACTGATTGCTTCCAAACCACTCATTATTGAATGTGCGATTTCCAACTTGTTGTGTAATGTTTATGTCCTATGGCCAATGAGCACTGATACATTTTATCTATAATTTCTCTTCATATGACAAGTATTGAAAAGGATTTGCCAGTCGATTGTCGACTTGATTCATGATGATGACTGCTTGTCTAGCTGGCTAGCTAAGATTTTGAAAGTATGATGTTGACATGATATGTCCAATCAAAACTACGGTAGATATAGTGTGATTTGGTGCCATTTTATCTGTGACCAATGACCTTGAGCCTTCTTGGATGGGCACTTCTAATGTAACTCTATGGCAGCACCCAAGGGGCTTGAATTTTCGAGCTCTTCCCGTGGATTCTGCATTGACGTAGTGTCCCCATGAGTGACAGAACACTGAGCCAATCACATCGCAACTAGAGAACATTATCAACCCCTATGCTCTGTATTTTCCGCTGGCTGCCCCACCCCCACAGAATGCGCTGAGCTAGGCGGAAACATCTGCATTTTGGAGCGGCATTAGACAAGATATCAAAAAAGAGACCATGTTTGTTTGCAGCTTTATTAACTCAATGATTTTTTTTGTACATTGTTTGCAAACTCATATGTGACACGTATTAATGCTAAAATAACATGCCAAACAAAAAAATATATCTGCCCCACCTGCCCTGAACGACTAGTCGCCACTGCCTGTAGACAAAAAATGTGACGTGTAAGTAATATACTAATCTTTACAGTAGCTAACATTAATTGACTTAACATGAATAACCTGTTGTTAAAATCACATTTAGGTTTTACTTCCATGGGCTGTGCTCTGGAATGTCCTGTGGGGAAACAATCGCTAGACTTTCTCATCTGTTTCTTGTAGTATATATAAACAAGTTAAGTTCTTGTGTACAATGTATACCTACAATTGAATAGCTTGTCTTAGTAAGTTGTTTTCATACACTATTTTCTGGCAAAAATACAATGACAGATGTAGCTACCTAGCTAACAACAAATGTTCCCACAACATTAGAGAACGTTCCTGTCACGCCCTGATCTGTTTCAACTGTCCTTGTGCTTGTCTCCACCCTTCTCCAGGTGTCGCCCATCTTCCCCATTATCCACTGGGTACTTATACCTGTGTTTTCTATTTGTCTGTTGCCAGTTCGTCTTGTTTGTTCAAGTCAACCAGCGTTTTGTATTAGCTGCTTTTTCCCAGTCTCTCTTTTTCTCGTCCTCTTGGTTTTGACCCTTGCTTGTCCTGACTCTGAGCCTGCCTGCCGCCCTGTGCCCCTACTCTGGATTACCGACCTCTGCCTGCCACTGGGCCTGCCTGCCGTCCTGTACCTTGGCCCCACTACTCTGGATTATCGACCCCTTTCTGCCTTGACCTGTCATTTGCCTGCCCCTGTTGTTGCGATAAACATTGTTACTTGAACACAGTCTGCACTTGGGTCTTACCTGAGACCTGATAGTTCCCTTAAGAGTCTCCTTATGTCAGTACCTAACATTTTCATAGGAATGTTCCAGTGATGTACAAGGAATGTTTCTAACAGACCATTCCCTTAATGTGAAACAGACCTTACCCAGGTGCTGGGTCTCCGCTAGGGATGTCCTGGACTCAGGCCTCATATTAATGTTCTAGACACGTTTCATGGGAACGTTGCAAGAGCATTCTATTTCTTTGGGACCGCCTGGAACGTTCCTGATGAACTGACACACAGGAATGTTCTTGCAACGTTCTCATGAAACGTATCTAGAACATTATTATCTTATATTCTGAGAAAATGGCAGTCATGTTCTGTGTATGTTTGGTGGGATGTTGATGGAATATTCTCCTATCCCTCAAACTGGACACAGGTCAGGAATGTTCTTGCAACGTTCCCATGAAACGTGTATACAACATTAATATCTTATGTTCTGTATATGTTTGGTGGGACGTTGATGGAACAAAAAAATGGTATGTGGATGAAGGTCATGCTTTGGCAGAAGATAGCCCTATTTGGTAAAAGACCAAGTCCATATTAGGGCAAGAAATTATCAAATAAGCAAAGGGAAATGACAGTCCATCATTACTTTAAGACATGAAGGTCAGTCAATACGGAAAGTTTCAAGAACTTTGGGTAAGTTCATTAGAGTTACCAGGCCAAATAGATTCTTCACAAGAGTTCAAATAACAGACACATCTCAACATCAACTGTTCAGAGGAGACTGTGTGAATCAAGCCAAATTGCTGCAAAGAAACCACGACTAAAGGACACCACTAAGAAGAAGAGACTTGCTTGGGCCAAGAAACACGAGCAATGGACATTAGACCTGGGGAAATTTGTCATTTGGTCTGGAGTCCAAATTGGAGATTTTTGGTTCCAACAGCCGTGTTTTTGTGAGACGCGGTGTGGGTGAACGGATGATCTCTGCATGTGTATTTCTTGGCCCAAGCAAGTCTCTTCTTCTTATTGGTGTAGTTGTTTCTTTGCAGCAATTTGACCACGAAGGCCTGATTCACATAGTCTCCTCTGAACAGTTGATGTTGAGATGTCTGTTACTTGAACTCTGTGATCTGCCGGGTATTTGTGGAAAATATGTTATCAAACATGTCATGTCAACTATGCAGGAATCCCATAACCTATTTGATAAGAAGTTACTGCGACTGTGTATTTTAAACCCCAAATGCCCCACCTGTCATTTGTAATTCTTATGTGATGTCATTGTCGTAGTGTTTTCCTCTTACCCCTCTGTCTTATAAAGGTGCCCATATCGTATCATAATGTCAAAGTCGGATTTCCCTATAGCGTATGAAGGTGTACTACATGGCCCCAGGCATGGGAACTACCCACAGCCCGACCAGGATACGGGTTACCTGCACCCCAACCACCACCATCCGATGGACCATACCCAGCTCAGTCCTCAGCTCAATACCCAGGACAAGCAGGGTACCATCTGGGCTACCCTCCATCCAGGAGGCCCTATTCCATTCCTCTAGGAATGCCCACCTCCAACCCAGGTTCTGGAGCTATGTAGTACAAAGAAATACTTGGTCATTACTGACTTCATATCTTAACTCACTTATTTCTAATGCAGTGGAATATGATGAATTTGCATATTCTACTGCATGGGAAAGCACTTCTATTCGAGATGCATTCATCCGAAAAGTATGAGACCTTATACCTTTTACACATTATACTAATTTCTACTTATACTTGCTATGATCATTATCTTATATTTTTATCAGGTATACAGTGCCTTGCGAAAGGATTCGCCCCCTTGAACTTTGCGACCTTTTGCCACATTCCAGGCTTCAAACATAAAGATATAAAACTTTTTTGTGAAGAATCAACAACAAGTGGGACACAATCATGAAGTGGAACGACATTTATTGGATATTTCAAACTTTTTTAACAAATCAAAAACTGAAAAATTGGGCGTGCAAAATTATTCAGCCCCTTTACTTTCAGTGCAGCAAACTCTCTCCAGAAGTTCAGTGAGGATCTCTGAATGATCCAATGTTGACCTAAATGACTAATGATGATAAATACAATCCACCTGTGTGTAATCAAGTCTCCGTATAAATGCACCTGCACTGTGATAGTCTCAGAGGTCCGTTAAAAGTGCAGAGAGCATCATGAAGAACAAGGAACACACCAGGCAGGTCCGAGATACTGTTGTGAAGAAGTTTAAAGCCGGATTTGGATACAAAAAGATTTCCCAAGCTTTAAACATCCCAAGGAGCACTGTGCAAGCGATAATATTGAAATGGAAGGAGTATCAGACCACTGCAAATCTACCAAGACCTGGCCGTCCCTCTAAACTTTCAGCTCATACAAGGAGAAGACTGATCAGAGATGCAGCCAAGAGGCCCATGATCACTCTGGATGAACTGCAGAGATCTACAGCTGAGGTGGGAGACTCTGTCCATAGGACAACAATCAGTTGTATATTGCACAAATCTGGCCTTTATGGAAGAGTGGCAAGAAAGCCATTTCTTAAAGATATCCATAAAAAGTGTTGTTTAAAGTTTGCCACAAGCCACCTGGGAGACACACCAAACATGTGGAAGAAGGTGCTCTGGTCAGATTAAACCAAAATTGAACTTTTTGGCAACAATGCAAAACGTTATGTTTGGCGTAAAAGCAACACAGCTCATCACCCTGAACACACCATCCCCACTGTCAAACATGGTGGTGGCAGCATCATGGTTTGGGCCTGCTTTTCTTCAGCAGGGACAGGGAAGATGGTTAAAATTGATGGGAAGATGGATGGAGCCAAATACAGGACCATTCTGGAAGAAAACCTGATGGAGTCTGCAAAAGACCTGAGACTGGGACGGAGATTTGTCTTCCAACAAGACAATGATCCAAAATATAAAGCAAAATCTACAATGGAATGGTTCAAAAATAAACATATCCAGGTGTTAGAATGGCCAAGTCAAAGTCCAGACCTGAATCCAATCGAGAATCTGTGGAAAGAACTGAAAACTGCTGTTCACAAATGCTCTCCATCCAACCTCACTGAGCTCGAGCTGTTTTGCAAGGAGGAATGGGAAAATTTTTCAATTTTTCAGTTTTTGATTTGTTAAAAAAGTTTGAAATATCCAATAAATGTCGTTCCACTTCATGATTGTGTCCCACTTGTTGTTGATTCTTCACAAAAAAATACAGTTTTATATCTTTATGTTTGAAGCCTGAAATGTGGCAAAAAGTCGCAAAGTTCAAGGGGGCCGAATACTTTCGCAAGGCACTGTATGTCTATGCTTAACGGCAGGTGGATTTTACATCTTGTGGGGGGGACTTTTAGGTATTCTTGCCATCGTAGTCTTAGTTACTGGGATAATCATCGCCATAGTACTATCCTTCACGTATGTAAGTGCCTCGGTGTAGTCAAATGTTGAACTATTGAAAAAAAAAAATAATAATATGCTTGCATCTTTTTCACATCAAATGCACTTCAATAGTAGGGCGTATCTCTATTTGTAAGTACACTATATATACAAAAGTAGGTGGACACCCCTTAAAATGAGTGGATTTGGCTACTTCGGCCACACCCATTGCTGACAGGTGTATAAAATTGAGCACACATCCATGCAATCTCCATAGACAAACATTGACAGTAGAATGGCCATACTGAAGAGCTCAGTGATTTCCAATGTGGCACCGTCATAGGATGCCACCTTTCCAACAGGTAAGTTCAATAAATTTCTTCCCTGCTAGAGCTTCCCCGGTCAACTGTAAGGGCTGTTAATGTGAAGTGGAAACGTCTAGGAGCAACAACGGCTCAGCCGTAAAGTGGTAGGCCACACAAGGTCAAAGAAAAGGACTGCCAAGTGCTGAAGCGCGTAAACATCATATGTCCTCGGTTGCAAAACTCACTACCAAGTTCCAAATGGCCTCTGGAAGCAACGTCACCACAATAACTGTTTGTCGGGAGCTCCATGAAATGGGTTTCCATGGCCGAGCAGTAGCACACAAGCCTAAGACCACTATGTGCAATGCTAAGCGTCGGATGGAGTGGTGTAAAGCTCACCGCCATTGGACTAAGGAACAGTGGAAATGCATTCCCTGGAGTGATTTATCACGCTTCACCATCTGGCAGTCCGACTAACAAATCTGGGTTTGGTGGATGCCAGGAGAACGCTACCTGCCCAAATGCATGGTGCCAACTGATTTTCGTGGTTCGGGCTAGGCCCCTTAGTTCCAGTGACGGGAAATCTTAATGCATACTATGACATTCTAGACCATTCTGTGCTTCCAACTTTGTGGCAACAGTTTGGCGAAGGCCTTTTCCTATTTTAGCATGACAATGCCCCTGTGCACAAATTGAAGTCCATACAGAAATGGTTTGTTGAGATCGGTGTGTAAGAACTTGACTGGCCTGCACAGAGCCCTGACCCCAACCCCATCGAACATCTTCGGTATGAATTGGAACGCCGACTGCGAGCCAGGCCTATCACCCAACATCAGTTCCCAACCTCACTAATGCTCTTGTAGCTTAATGGAATTAAGTCCCTGCCTCAATGTCTCAACATCTAGTGAAAATCCTTCCCAGAAGAGTGGAGGCTGTTAAGCAGCAAAAGGGGGACAAACTCCATATTAATGCCCATGATTTTGTAATGAGATGTTTTCATTTTTATTTAACTACCGGTAGGCAAGTCAGTTAAGAACAAGTTCTTATTTACAATGACGGCCTACACCGGCCAAACACGGACGACGCTGGCCAATTGTGTGCCGCCCGAATACACATACTTCTGGTCATGTCGTGTATCTGATAAATGTAGGCCTATACATACAGTACAGAAGCTCCTGTGTTTTCTTCCACTCGCAGGTCCCACGGCTTCACATGCTATACGCTGCAATCGGAGCTGTCGTTTACACACTGGTGAGTTCATTGAAAACACTCAGTATTTCAGAGGGAATTGTATGGAATTAACCATTTCTATTTTGACATTTTTAGCACCTAGCTACTCATCGGAAAACGTGAGCTTTCCGTCATCCCAGAGGTGTTTTTTGGAGCACTATCACTTTATGTTGACATCGTCCAGATCTTTATTTTCCTCTTGCAACTAGTTGGCGCTTCCACAGAACAAAGGCAGGAGGATGACGTTTGACCTGGTGTGGATCATCCTTCTATTGTATTTATTCGCCCAATCTGTCGCTGCTCCTAAACAAAACAAAAAATGTTTGTCTTTTGACGCCGTTAACATGGTAACCTTATGAGAGTGCTGCGCAATTTCAATTAAGGTGAAATATATACCACAGTATATTTATTATTCCCAGAATGGATGTTATGAATGCAACAGGCTTGTCTGAATGACATATGACTTGACCTAAGTATTTTTTTCAAAAACTTTGTCCTTACGTTGCCTTTTCTCCTGAAACAGTACACATTTAAAACATAATTAAATATGAATTGTCAATACATTAAATGTTAAAATAGCTCAAACTGTGTGCTTGAATGCATCCATTGATACTATATTACAAATGACAGTATATTCTAACATCGCTTCTCTTAGAAATTAAATGTGATACACTGTAGAAAGGGATGAACTTTCCTTGAGATATATATTTCTGATTATCAGAACCCCTCCTTAATCGAGACAAGTACATATCAGAAGGTCCCTGTAGTTCTGCAGTTCGGTCTGTGAAAAAGCAATTATTCCATGGGGACTTAATTACAACCCAATCACCAACCTAACTGATTTAGGATGGAATAGAGGGGGGGATGTAATGAAAAAAAGCATGTTCTCATATACAGCTTATCAGTATAGGGACTTTTCCAATTATGAGCCTACTGATGAGTTCTTCCCTTGAGTTGATTTCAGACACTATTCCTTTCAGGTGCCATTTCACCATGGTGCTTTTCCTGACAAAAAGAGCTTTATCATGTCCACCAATTATAAAAAGTATAATGAACCCTGAAATATGTTTCAAACATGACATCAGCCGTCCCCACAGGTAATCAAAAGACTTCTACATTGTTTCTCAAGTAATCAGGCTTGTAGTGATAAAAACGCCCGAATGAATCAGTGGAGAAAAGCAAGCACCTTAGCACATTGTCTACAGCAAAGAATGTGTTGAATACGATAGGGGTTGTTTCTCCCATAAAAGAACGTAAAGAAAGTGAAATGTGCTTTTGAAGTTCTTAATACTTTTTACTTCAAAAACATCAAACAATTACAACAAATGTCAGCAGACCATGATTATTTATTAGTCATACCTCTGTAGTGTGACAAAGACTGGTATCAAAGTTGATCAACCCCATAGAAAAGTGTTAAGAGATACAACACAAGTTAAGTAATCCATAGGTGAGCCTAAGCCAACACATCCCTTAATCATATTCCACTTCTGTATTGTGTATTAAGACTCCTCCCTTATATTATCAATCTATTTCTTCATGTGTCATTTTCTATTACTGAATTCTGTTGACCGTAGTACCCTGGCTTGATTCTCTATTTGTTAATCGCAGTAGCACTTCAGTGTCGTGGCACTAATTTCTCAACTCTGTCTGGTGTATTGGAGATGGATATAGATTCCCCATGTCCTGCATCTGTCTCCAGTGGCGATGGCCGTTCAGGGGGTCAAGCGTTTGGGGTCACGGGGGAACATGGAGACCTGGCGGACATTGTGAAGACCCAGGTAGAGCATGCAGACTCTTTCCAGCCCTGAGGGAGAGAACTCACCATCACCGTCACAGTACACTAACGATGAGTATATTTAGAGTACCTTTACAATGTTTTTCATAATGACTATATTTACCATGAGAATATTTAGCATATATTTACATTGGATTTCATATTGAGAGGGTTTAGAATAAGTATTTAATGTCTTACCAATGCCACCACCTCCGTGTGGGGGAGCTCCGTAACGGAAAGAGTCGATGTAGGACTTGATCTTCTCCAGATCTGCATCAACATTTTACATATCAGCACCAGCCACCAGTGTATTTGTAACATAGTAAAAATATGCTTATTCTCTAGCAATCGCTTGAGAGGAGGGAAGGAAGCATGATTTATTGAGTGACAAATATTGCCCGCCTTGAATAACAAGGCAGAGTTGTCTAATTACCAATGTTGTGGTGAATGGCCCTCTCAGTGAGCAGCTGGGCATCGTGGATCCTCTGAGCGCCAGAGAGGATCTCCTCTCCTCTCATGAACATGTCGTAGGAGTTGGAGTATTTCTGAGAAGGAACCATCAGTCGTATAACAAGTTCAGTGAATGCCACAATGGTGTCATGAGCATGTGTAGTGCATGTGTGTGTGTGCGTTTAGTGACGCGCATACTTTGTCATTGGGGTCAGGCATGGTGTAGAAGGGCCTCACAGCCAGGGGGTACTTGTCCAGCACATAGAAGTCAGTGTCATACTAACAGAAAAGAAACAGAGATGAGTTAGTCCGCTTTACAGCTAGATATGACCTGCATGTGTACCTACAGGTAACTGCCAAAAATAAAGGAAACACCAACTTTCGTGTCTTAATAGGGCATAGGGAAACCACGAGCCGGCATAGATTCTACAAGTGTCTGGAACTCAATTGAAGGGATGTAACGCCATTCTTACAAAATAATTTCCATAATTTGGTGTTTTGCTGGTGGTGGGAAATGCTATCTCAGGCGCCGCTCCAGAATCTCCCATAAGTGTTCAATTGTGTTGAGATCTGGTGACTGAGACAGCCAGGGCATATGCTTTACATCATTTTCATGCTCATCAAACCATTAAGTGACCACTCGTGCCCTGTGATTTGTTATCCTATGGGGGCATAGCCATGGTAGCCAAAATAATGGCCTAACAGCATTTTTATACATGATTAACTCCGAAACCACACCTGTGTGGAAGCACTTGCTTTCAATATACTTTGTATCCCTTGTTTACTCAAGTGTTTCCAATATTTGGGCAGTTACCTGTAGATACAGAGAGTAATATAACTACATTTGTTGTCACCCCGAGAAGTCAATGGCATGATAACATACCTTTTCTTTCACCAGACGACCGAGCAACTTCTCATTTGGAGTGCTGTGAAAAACGTTAAGCAATTTACTTTAGATCAATTAAAAGATAAACAAGAAAAACATCAGTTCCCGACTTAAAGCCGTCCTTATTTGAACTTTACTTGAAGGTGTTATCAACAACATGTGCAAACGTAACACTGCTGCAAACTCTTGACCCGCCACGGACCTAAGGTCCTCCTCGTCTCCCATGTCCACCCCGGCCTCCCGGAGCATGGCCACGCCCTCTGTATACTCCAGCCTCAGAGTGGGCTCCAGGAACTTGAAGGGCTCGCTGGGGTACTGCTTCCCTACCGTCTGGATCTCAGTCTGGCACCTGGACGACACACACACACACATAAACAAACAGGCGAGCCAAACATACACACACATAAACAAACAGGCGAGCCAAACATACACATCGCCGAGTCATTCAACGGACACCTGCTACCTCAGCGCAGACGCCGTGCCCTTTCGGCGGTGTACTTTCTATAGGGCGTCATCCATGTGTTCCAGTTATAGCCCTGTAATGGGCCCTCTAAAGATTCAACCGTACTCATTCACTTTGCTTGCAAATATGGGTTAGAAGTGCATCAACGTCTTACTTGTCTCGGAGCCCTTTGAAGATCTGCACCATGGTGTCGGTGATGGACTCGATCACTTCGTGGTAGTGGTAGTTGAACGCCAACTCAATATCCAGACCTACAAACTCTGTCAGATGACGATGGGTGTTGGAGTCTTCTGCTCTGAACACTGGAACGGAGAACATCTTCAGTTAGTATCAGCGCCATTGTATTTCACTAAGAGGATTAGATCCATCACCCCAGAGGTATACTAGACATCGGAGGTAGCGTCTCAAATGGCACCCTACTCCCTTTATAGTGCACTATTTCGACCAGGGCACATTGACCAGACATACGAGACTGCAGTGGGGGGAGAAGTCATTACTCCCCTGGTTATGTGTGGATCTGGCCAGGTGATGTCCCTGTTGAGCTACCTCACAGAGAAGAGACTGGGGACATTATGCAACCAAGCACAAGCCAGTGAGATAAATGTTTCCTATGGCTCAACATGTGCGCTATCACAACACCATCTACATATGCATGAAATAATCTGTGTATATGTGGTAATCCGCCCAGGTTTAATATTGTGTAGGTCACTTTTCCTGAATAGTGTTTGTTTGTTGACTACATAACTAGCGACTGATGTATTCAACACAACAGTTTTATTCATTCCCATTATTGGATAGTGTTCATTGGGGAGTGAAAAGGGGTTAGGTGAAGGGCTTAGAGATGTTGTCTTTTCAATATATATATTTTTATATTTGACACTTTATTCAGATGGCTTGAAACAAAAGGGGAGAGACGGGTCCAGCAGGAACACAGAAGTAAGGGGGGACGCGAGGATTGAACCCTTGTCTCCGGGGGGGTAAAGTATATGTGCCTGGCGGGAAGCATTACAGCTAGACCACAGGTTTAGATATTGACTCACCTGGTCCCACACAGAACACCTTGTCAAAGTCAGCACAGATACACATCTGCTTGTAGAGCTGGGGAGACTGGGCCAGGTAGGCGCTGGTTTTGAAGTAGGACACAGTGAAGACGTTCGCGCCACCCTCACTGGCAGCTAGAGAGGAGAAAGATACCTTTGAGTCAAACTATCCAAGAAGAGAAGCAACACATGACCCAAAATAATATTTTTTAACTAACCTTTGTGACAATTCAATTTCCTAACAATGTAAGCATTTCACTGTTAATCTACATCTGCTGTTTACGAAGCATGTGACAAATACAATTTGATTCGATTTTGATTCCAATTATTAACCATTAAAAAGAGATTCTACAGTACTTTTAGCTAGTAGTTCTAAAAGTAGCGGTCATGTCCAAAAGTGGTCCCCGGAAAATGCGTATTACAGCAGATATGTGCCCCACTTCATTGCTCTCTCACTCTCTAAAATGTTTATATTTTTTTGTTTTTTAAACTCATTTACCGACTTCGGTTCAATTATTTGAATTCCATTATGTTTTTTTTCTTTCTGTGAGCTCAATGTGCAGTTTCTGTAGAGATAAATCAGATCAAGCCTAAACTGTGATATGTAGTAGGGAGTTGTAGTTTCCAACAGGCCAATATTCTACATAGTTTAGGGCAGAAAACGTGGTAACAACAATGACCATAATCCATTGCGCGTTTGCCTACTTGTACGGTCTGTATTGAGCTATAATAAGAACAGTGTAAGAAGACACGGAGACGGGGGAGAAAACTTGCAATCGAGAGGGACAGAAAGCAGTTGCTTCGCTACCCGAAAATACCTGATATAAGTGATTGATAGTTGGTATTCAGCAGTCATAAAAGTACGCCTTGCTTACTTTTAAGAACTTCTAAAATTGTGATTTTGTCAGACAGCATAGGTAGCAGCTCTATAGAGATGAAATGATGACTAGGAATTAAATAATAAAGTCATCAAATAAAATAAATGTGAATAAATTATGGTTAATAAGTAATAAGCAGTAATGGGCACTACCCTTCATTTTAGATTTTTTAAAACTTGTATTTAATGTAAAAAAGAAGAAGAAGATAAAAACCGAAACCCGTGGTTATTTTTTGTAGAATCTAACTGTAACCGAATGAACCTCAAAAAGCACTAACATTGACACATCCAAAAAAATAAAAAAAATAATTGTAGGCGCCACATTTCTGGAGCATGTCTCTAACTTACGTATGAGCCATATTTGACAAAGGTATTGTCCTTTACAGAAGGGTGGTCACAGAGTACATTTTGTACAGTGTACGTGTGATGGGTGTTGGCAGAGGAAAATATGTTTTTTCTTTGAGTAGTAAACACTGTTGATACACAGCTGCTTGCACCTAAAAAGGCGGCAATTTTAAATGTGTCAATGCCAGGCTGGGCTTATTTCATTGGCTCCTACAGTTGAGGAAGTGAAAGGAACACTTGTTACACCACAGCTCAGTACACTACACGAGGTAGTACATGTTGTGATGTGGTGGAATGTACAGCAGTAAAACAACACTGTTATGTCTTACGTTGGTTTAAAGCTTATTTCTATAGCTACAAAATATGACACACGCTCACTCATTATGTGCTCACACTTGTGAAGTGCAGTTTAGCTCATCAATAAGAGCACGAATGACCAGACAAAGTCGAGCCGGCACTGCTCCACAAGGTAACTGGTAGACAGTAATCCTACTGTGAATTATCTCAAGGGTATGTGAACTAGAGACCCTATCAGCAATAGAGGAATGAATGGCCGTTTGAGCTTGAATTTCTACACTGCTCACACTCTACTCCCCACCTTCCATTACCCAAACCCATTTGAACATGAAAGAGCATGTATCCTTGAGACAGTTTGCAATTTGCAGACAAAATTGTGGAAAAGTACCTTGTCTTCCTACTACCTGTACTTAATACAAGTCAAGTAGGAATCTAAAGGCCAATATTGTTCGCCTTTAAACTTTTAATTGACAAATCATGTCCAGTCTGAGACACAGGGGCACGTTGGTGGTACCTGATATGATTTTGGGGGTCTGGATCTCCACAAAGCCCTTGTTGGTCAGGGTGTCTCTAAAGAGCTGGCAAACTCCCGACTGCAGGCGGAAGATGGCCTGGCTGGTTGTTGTCTACCAGAGGAGCAACAAGCAGAAACAACAAGAGTCAACAGAGGTATTACACAATGCCAAAGATGAGTCAATAACACTGCTTTGAGTCACATCTTGCCTCATACAGTCTCGACACCTTTAATTTCATTAAAGTGAGTGGAAATAGTAAGGCTTGGCCTATTTCCAAATGGAACACTCAATTTGACCTTTTTATTTTACTTTTTCAATTGTACTTTTTGCCGTTGATTCAAGTTAGAGTAGGGTGCATTTCACACTAATGTAAGCCTTTAGAAAATAAACATGAGATATAAAGCTTTGTTCTCTTTTTAAAACCTAACATTGGCAAACAAGTTCATCTGAAATTCTCTATTCACATACAAACATATAGTCACATTTAAAAATCAGCTTTGAGCAATCTGGTTGTATACTGAGGTAAACTTAGTTGCATTGAAAATCAATCATCAAAACAACTCGTGATGAGGCACGTCAATGAGCTGGGTATTACACAGAACATCTGGGAAAGAGCAGAGGAACCGTTAAACCCCCCCCCCCCCCAACCCTATGACTGTTGGGCTACAAACAGCATTGTGAATAGGTGTGTTCTTTCTTAGTTCTAAGTTGACTCATTTCTTAATATGACTGGTGTTATTAGTAAGGATTTATTCAACCAGTTCTATCTGGCTTCATGCATCATGCAAGCCAGGGTCAGGCAATTTGATGGACCTCCTGATTGAAAAAAGGCTCACATTTCTATCTTCTAGACTTTCCCAAAGTCCTGAACGGGAGTTTTCTGTGTGACTATCCTATTGTCAGACAATGACTCTGGGCCAGTCAGACTTTAGTTCAGGGCCCTGTTAGAAATGGTCAACTGATATTTTAGTCCATGAAACCCCCCCCCCCCCCCCCAGGTCATGGATTATATGTATAGTTGACAGAGGTCAGAAAATAACTACTGCTCTGATGAATAAAAACACTTCTGAAGAACCCTAGAAAAAAACACGAGACAAATACCATACCCGGTGAGCCAACCAACTGCTATGATAGCCTGAGTAGGAACTGACATATCAAAAGTATTTACATAACTCAAGGATTTCCTGTGTAAAACACCTCTACTGTGAGCAGATGGGCGGGCTGTGGTGTCATCATAGATCACTTCTCTTTCGACATCCTCACACCAGGGTGGAGGGTATAAAAGAGAGTGAGAGCAAAATAGCTCAGTGCGTCACTCTCGTTGACATTCAAGCTCTCAAAACAAGTGTCTAACGGGCCATGGCTTGTGGTTTTGGTCACATGCCACCACCACCACTCAGATTGTGACTTACTGCTATTGTCTTTCATTAGAGTGCAGCAATTTATTTTCAGCAAAAATGTCTAGCTAGTATATCTATTTCTCAAAGGGAGTTCCAAAGAAAATTCTGGGAACTAATCCTTCCATTTTCACAACAACTTGGAAAACCGAGCCTGGTGTGTTAGGAGTCGTTTCATTACTTTTGACCTTTGATTGTTGAGCCGGGTTTGGGGTCTGTGTGAAAACCGCTTTATGGGTTGACTGTTCATTTAAGTGTAGTTGTGATAACAGGCCCAAGTCCATGAGCTCAAAGAGACATTGTGTAGAAGCAGGTGTTGTGACAAAGCCAGTCTGAGGCGAGCGCTAAAGCTGTTTTCCTGCTGCTGCCACATCAGTGTGGGCGCCTCAGAACAGGGCACAACAATGAGACCTCTAGCAACCCTCTCCTTCCCGAATCCCTGCAGTTCTATACTGCACTCTACAAGCAGGCTAACTCAGTGCCTTCCTGCGAAAAGGGACATAATGCCGTGATTCTGTCACAAATGGCATCTCATCATTACAATATCTGTTGATACAAATGTAATGTCTTCAAAACCCAATAAAACTCATTATATTTCTTTTTTTGTGTAATTCATTTGTCATCGAAGAAGGCTTATGAGTGATAGTGTAGAACAGGGGTGTCAAAGTCAAATGGACGGAGGGCCAAATAAAAAAATCAGCTACAAGACGAGGGCCGGACTGTTCGAATGTTCATTGAAAAATTTTTAAATGACGCATATAGTCTAGTGAACCTAATTGAACCTACTGAAAACCTAACAAATATATTACAATATGATCAGATAAATAAAGCAATATTTTCTTATGGCTCTGTCAGTAATCTTTAATTTTCAACAGACACAAAAGACAAATTTCCTTTATATAAATATCCCCATAACATGAACATTAAATGAAAGAAACCGGTATTCAAGGCACCATCAGTAGACTATATTTTCTATTTTAGCAAAAGTGGGCTAAATTTACTTCAAAGAAAAAACAATAATAGCAATTTTCTATCATCCACTCAACTGAAATATTTTTAAAATATAATTGGATTGAAATACAAAAAAATAAAGTGCAAAAATCTATTAATCAAAAACAACACTTTGTTTAAGGAGAAGTAACATGCAGTGAAAACAAATATTAAATTTTAACTTTTAAACTTGAACTGAGTAAAAACTCTAAATATGTGATTGCACAGTAATGTTCACTTGTTTGAGGTTGAGGGTGATACTTGGTGGTGTCCCATCTTTTCCACAAGTTCATCAATGTTCGGGGTAAGGCTCTGAGCTGAAGAAATCCTCAGAATTGAGTGGAGGTGTTCAGCAGTAAGTCGACTTCTGTGTGATGTTTTGTTCAGGTTCATCAAAGAAAACAGTTGTTCACACAGGTATGTGCTGCCAAACATAGACAACGTTTGAGCAGCCTGGATGCGCAGCTGGGGCATTGTGCCGGGGAGGAAACGGGCGAACTCCGCAGCACCCACTGCCGCATATTTTGCCCTCAGTGCATCATTGCATTGGAGGTCAATCAACTCCATTTGGAGGTTTGGTGGTGAGCTTTCCACGTCAACAGCAAATGGGTTACCGAGCAGTTCCAACCTGCTTTTTTGTGCTTCAAAGTCAGCAAATCGGCGTCGAAAGTCAGCGGCAAGCATACCTATTTTATCAGCCAACTGTGTGCTCGGGAACGCACTGGTAGAGAGCTTCTCTTTCATGGTCTGGCAGCTGGGAAAGTGGCTCAAATTTTCTTTCCGCATCTGCGTCTCCCACAGAGTCAGTTTGGTTTTAAATGCCTTCACTGTACTGTACATATCAGAGATGACACGATCCCGACCCTGCAGCTGCAAGTTTATTGCATTCAGATGACTCGTAAAGTCACACAGAAAAGCCATTTCACACAGAAACATTTCGTCTCGGAGTTGTGTTGTGTCTTTCCCTTTGCTGTCCAAGAACAGACAAATCTCCTCACGAAGCTCGAAACATCTTTGAAGCACCTTTCCCTGGCTTAGCCATCGCACCTCTGTGTGATAAGGCAAATCACCATGCTCCGTTTCTAACTCCGTCAGAAATGCCTTGAACTGGCGGTGATTCAAACCTTTGGCTCTGATAAAGTTAACTGTGCGCGTGATGATGCTCATTACATGCTCCATTTTCAAGGCTTTACCGCACAACGCTTCCTGGTGTATGATACAATGATAAGCTGTCAGCTCACCTGTCGCGTTTTCCTCTTGCATCTTTTCCCGTATCTTCGCCACCAGTCCGCTCCTGTGTCCACACATCGCAGGTGCTCCGTCGGTTGTCAAACCCACGAGTTTTTCCCAAGGCAGCTCCATCTCATTTACACATCTTGACACCTCTTCATACAAATCATGCCCCGTAGTTGTGCCATGCATAGGACGTAAAGCCAAAAACTCCTCTGTCACGCTTAGGTTGGAGTCCACTCCGCGGATGAAAATTGACAACTGGGCAATGTCAGAAATGTCGGTGCTCTCATCCACAGCCAAGGAATATGCAATAAAATCTTTTCCCTTTTTCACAAGCTGCTCTTTTAGATTGATGGACAACTGGTCTACTCTCTCGGCAATGGTGTTTCTGCTCAGACTCACATTTAAAAAGAGTTGCCTTTTTTCTGGGCAAACTTCGTCACAAACTTTAATCATGCAGTTTTTGATGAAATCCCCCTCCGTAAATGGCCGGGCTGATTTAGCGATCTCTTCTGCCAAAATAAAACTGGCCTTGACAGCAGCCTGGCCTTGTGATTTGGCTTTTTTGAACAGAGCCTGTCGAGATTTGAGGCCTCGTTTTAATTCCTCTGCCTTTTGTAGCCTTTGTTCCATGTCCATATTCTTGTTTTTGTCCGCGTGTTTCGTTTCATAATGTCGTCTCAGATTATACTCTTTCAGTACCGCCACACTTTCTCCACACAGAAGACACACAGGTTTTCCAGCTACCTTCGTGAACATATACTCCGACTCCCACCTTGTTTGAAACCCCCGGTTCTCAGTATCCACCTTCCGTTTTGCCATTTTTGATGGGTATCTGAAAGTTAATTTTACTGTGATGCTGACGACTGCTGTGCCAATAAATATTGAAATGAAGCAGCCTACTGCTCGGTGCGTCACCTTTGCATTGTGGGAAATGTAGTATTGGTGCGTGTAAAAGATCTGCGGGCTGCCGGCTTGCTGCGGGCCGGTTCTAATAATAAATCAAGATCATCCCAGGGGCCGTAAAAAACCTTCTTGCGGGCCGGATGTGGCCCGCGGGCCTTGACTCTGACATATGTGGTGTAGAACTTACTCTGAGATCAATGACTCGGTTGTCCAGTCTGGTGTCCTGGTTGACCGTCGCTCTTCCGTCCTGAGGAGACACACAACCATCATTTCACCACGTTACAAAACACTGAAGTACTTAACACATCTGAAGAACATCGGAACAAGCTAAGTGTGAAAACTGTGCCTACAGTGTGATATTCAAAATGTATAAAATGTTCTGTGTGTCCTACAGTACACTGAGTGTACCAAACATTAGGAACACCTTCCTAATACTGAGTTGCGCACCCTGGATTCACCTGTACAGTCTACATCTTAGAAAGAAAAGGTGTTCTTAATGTTTTGTACACTCAGTGTATATCTATATGTCTGTCTGTTTTTAAACAAAGCAGGTCTATAAGGTTTAAAAATACAACAGGATAGCACACAATAAATAAATAAAATATTATAATAAAATGTAGTGCAGCAGTAAATCTACAAATAGTATGTAAACATTATTAAAGTGACCAGTGTTCAAAGACTATGGTCATGGAGCAGCAGTCTCTAAGGTGCAGGATAGAGTACCCGGTGGTAGCCGGCTATTGACAGTGACTAAGGAGCAGAGTAGGGTACTGGGCAGAGGTCGTCGTGTGGTGGCTGTTTAAAAGTCTGATGGCCTGGGGATGGAAGCTGTTAATCAGTCTCTAGGTCCCAGCTTTGAAGCACCTGTACTGTTGCCGCCTTCTAGATGGTAGTGGGGTAAACAGGCCATGACTCGGGTGGCTGAGGTCCTTGATGATCTTCTTGACCTTCCTGTGAGACCGGGTGCAGAAGTTGTCCTGGAGGGCAGGCAGTGTGCCGTATGATGGTGCGCTGGGCAGACACCACCCTCTGGAGAGCCCTGCGGTTGCAGACGGTGCAATTGCTGTACCGGGCAGTTATGCAGCCCGACAGGATGCTCTCAATGGTGCATTTGTAGGAGTTGGTGAGGGTTTTTAGGAAACAAGTCGAATTTGTTCAGCCTCCTGAGGTTGAAGAGGCGGTGTTGCGCCTTCACCACACTTGTGTGAAGGGACCATTTCAGGTCCACAGTGACGTGAACAACGAGGAACTTGAAGCTTGTGACCCTCTCTACTGCGTCCGAGTCGATGTGGATGGGACGTGCACTCTCTGCTGACTCCTGTAGTCCACGATCAGCTCCTTCGTTTTGTTGACGTGAAGGGAGAGATTATTTTCTTGGCACCACTCCACCAAGGCACTCACCTCCTCCCTGTAGGCTGTCTCATCGTTGTTGGTAATCACCCCAACCACTGTTGTGTAGTCAGCAAGCTTGATGATTGAGGCTGGAGACGTGTGTGGCCACGCAGTCATGGGTGAACAGGGAGTATAGGAGGGGGCTGAGCACACACCCTTGTGGGGCTCCCGTGTTGAGGATCGGCGTGTTTGTGGTGTTTGTTACCGTAAGCCACAGTATTTGGCTGGCAGCCACATGCATGGCCATCATATTTCTAATGTTTATCATATAGAAATATCATGACGGCCTCTGCCCAGTACCCTACTCTGCTCCTTAGTCACTGTCAATACATTTCCATTGTTTTGCTTAAAGTTAATCTTTCATTTTACCAGAAAAAAGTAGGTTGGATACACTGGATACACACACAATATACAGAGAAAAGTAGCTACACATCAGTCAGAGCGCTGTCTGCTGATCGAATGTCCGTTTGTAAATTCTCATCTGAGTGGAGAAGTGCAACTGAAGGCCAAAATGAGTCTGATGCCGAGCAGAAATTACCAGAAGCATTTTAGATCTGCGTTTTATATTTTGTTTTTCCTGTGCGGAAAAAAACACAGAATTTTGCGTTAACACGATCTCTAAGTTGAAGCAAGTGGCTGAATAAATAAGGTGACGGGGCATTATATAGTGTTCACTTTCTGCCGTGTTTGAGAAGTATAAGCCCATTGGACGAGTTATCTGTACAGCTGCCACTGCTTGATTTCCTTGAGTTTTTTTCTCCTCTCTGTTCTCGGCCTGTCTGCTCCTCCCCCCTCTTCTCCGAGCAGAGCCGGCAGGCCCGTTGCCCTAACGACTCCATACTCCACACAGACAAAGAGTGTACACTGTACTGTTCTTCCTTCAGACAAGCATGTGTCAAGACTTTGTTCATTAGCACAATGTCTCTCGTTCACATTCACTTGTATATGACCAAACTCGCTAGACCCTACCTACATATGTGTAACTTTATAAGCTGGATTGCCTGTCTTAGCATTTCGTTTATTTTAGTTTGAGCTCGTTATCATATTAAGCTATGAGCCTCCATGGAAATTCGCTATTACATGTGCTAATTTTGTTAGCATTCTGGAAATAGACACCCAATGGGCTGTTGCGTTTTTGACGACCCCTTATGTACTAAGCCGGTAATACTGTAAATCCCGGTATGTGAGGAGGACGGTGTGAGGATATGAAAATCTGGATAGCGCCCAACCCTACTAAACACCTTCACCCATTTCAAGGAAAACAACAAAGCCACCGACGTGGGCCCCTGCCACTCTTGAGGACTGTGTGCTCCCAATCTACGTGGCCGACGTGAATAAGACATTTAACCCTTGCAAGGCTGCCAGCCCAGACGGCATCCCATGCCGCGTCCTCAGAGCATGCGTAGACCAGCTGGCTGGAGTGTTTACGGACATATTCAATCTCTCACTGTCCCAGTCTGTTATCCCCACTGGCTTTAAGATGTCCAACATGGTCCCTGTACCCTAGAAAAGAGTAGGTAACTGAACTAAATTACTTTTGCCGTAGCACCCACTTCTGTAATCATGAAGTACTTTGAGAGGCTATTTAGGGACGATATTACCTAGATCTTACCCAACCCCTTAGATCCACTACAATTTACATACCGCCCCAACAGATACACAGACAATGCAATCACCAATGAACTGTTTGAATACGACCAATTCCAATCATATAAAAGATTAAAAGAGCACAAGAAGCTCCTAAATATTAGAACACGATGCCCAAGGTTGTCAGGCTTCCTGGAACTCATGTGGGGTTAAAACAGCCTTTGAACACAATTCACACATCCTGCTCAGACAGGGAGACACAGAGTCAGCCCTCCCCAACGGCAGGTGCTGTAACGGACAGACAGAACAGACAGGCCCAGCCCAGAGTCTCCTCCCCAACGGCAGGTGCTGTAACTTAGTGACGGACAGACAACACCTGGGCCGCATCTGCAACTGGGTTTCGCTTATGGCATAAACACTGACACCCTTCAGCTGTCTCTGAACTGAACCACACTAGAGAGAGGCGACCCTTGAGACAGACACCGACCGAGAACATGGCAGTATAGGACCAACACAACTCCAAAACAACAGCCACAGGCATTGAGTGTGGGGACCAAGTCATGCATTTTTCATCCAGTGTCTGTGTTTGAACTGGAACAGCATTATTCATCTCTGAATGCAATGAGTTTGACATTTGATCAGCTACAAAGGGCTGCCTGCGGGAGGCCCAGGAGCCCTGGCCCTCATCCTCACCTCATCTCCCTCTCCATCCGGCCTCACACAATCCTCCAGCTGCAGGGGCAGACGAGGCTCGGCCTGGCTGATCACAAAAATCTGAGACAGGGGGGGGGGGGGGGTGATTTAGTTTTATTTATTTTTCAGAAGATGTTGGTTCAAATAGATTTACAGTTAGAATACCTCTACATTCACGGTACTTTCCAAGTTGAACTGCAGAGTGGAAAGGAAAGTACCACAATTCCAAAATCAGAAAGCAAATCAAGTCTCATACAGTTATCTTTTAACCAGTAGTTTCTCTGATTAATAATGAGAGTCAATGGCTGTCCCTTCGCCACAGTAAGTCTGTTGGACTGTGGGTGTGGTCAGACGGAGCATCAGACAGCCCTACCCTCTCAATGTGCAGCTCCACATCCTGCTGAGTGCAGCTCTCGATCTTCTGCTCCACTTTCCTCACCATCGCCTCCACGTCCACAATGCTCTCCTTGTTGATGCTACAGACGGGGGGGATGAGAAGCACAGCGCTTAGAAGTCTACACAGTTCAATTGGAGTCAAACAAGTGGGAGGCTAGCTGAGAACTGAAAGTTTCCATTCAAAACCCTGATTGAAGTTCAAACAGTTACAGAAGTGTTTCAAAAGCTGAGAAAATTGTGTTCGTGTGTGTGGGGGGAGGAGGGTAAACTTGGATTTTTTTCAAAAAAAATAAAACAAATCATAACACTGACACTACTCTTCCTGAGGTAAAATGTCACAGGATCACATTGTTTGGATGGTTTCAATATGACCATATTGACAGATATATTTCCTATATTCTTTTGATTGAATCAGTCTATTGGGACAACGTGTAAAAAATAAAAAATAAACATAATGAGACACCAATATGAACTACAGTAAAACACCAGTGGCCACACAACAATAAGACAGAGATGAATCAACTATCTGAAAGACAGTTAGTTGTCACCGCTGTCCTTTCTCACTGTTCTAGATCCAACAGAGCCTTATAGAAATATGATGAGCTATCAATACCAATTGTCACATAGCATGGAGTCAGATGGAACAAGCCCAGTGTAATCCTTCACCTCTTCTCATTAAAAAGCAGTAACGAGAGACAGGACAGTGGTGAATGGTAATCCCGGTCAGTCCTCTGCAGCTGCCTCAGTCACAGACATCCACTACGAGGATCAGTTAGACAAATAAAGCCCACATTAATAACCTCCTCCCTCAAACATCCTACCAGCCTGCCTGGGGACAATAAACACTGCCCATCAACTAATGAGTCATACAAGTAAGGCTTTTGATTGACCGGACTAGTGTCTTGTCCACGGGCTGTACTTGTACATCAAGCTGCCTTTACAATACAGAAAAAGGAGATCCTATGGACCGCTCTGGCTCAGACAAGGCTACTTACTATAGTCTTAGCGAACAACGGACTATGTATTATAAAGATATGTGAAACATTTCAATGCATTGTTTAACACGCTCTAGTAAGAGAACGTAAAACGAGACACGTAGAGGAAATTGTTGACGGGGACGCAGAGGATACCCTAACCCTAATATAACTCTGTATGGGGAAGTTTAAATACTATATGTGACAGGTGTTGCAAGCTCTTCTCTATATGTCATCACTAACCTCAATCAACCTTGATGAATATGAAAGGACTCCTGTAATGCAAAGCTTACTAAGCGTCCATAGAATTCAAGGAACATAGAACATTAAGAGGCTTGATTTGAACAACTTGTTAGGGCCAATAGTTTTGCAGATCAAATTATGTTGGGCAGAGTGCAATATGCATTATGTGGATTGTTAAGATTGGGGGCAGGATGTTTAGACCTCTGCGGATTTAGTGCAGAAGCTGCGGGCCTCAACCCTGACTATACATTTGTCTTGAGTATGCTTTGATAGAAGCTGGTTTGTGACTGATGCTTAGTCATGGATCAAATGGGTAGTATCCCACATGGCACCCTATTCCCTATATAGTGCACTACTTTTGATCAGAGCAGTCAAAAGTGGTACATTATGCAGGGAACAGAGTGCTATTTGGGAAGGAGCCATCCATGGGGTAAGTGGTTGCATGCAATAAGTGCAATACAATCAACTGCCACATCAAACCACATGACATTACACAAGCAAAGGAAAAAGGAACCAAATCATTTGAGGAATCGCACCACAGGATTTCTATGCTGAATTTGTCCAATAAGAAATGCTTGTTTTTGTTCTCGGTTGCAAAGAGTTTTGCTTCGGCCTGCACAAATGAATACGAGCCAGCTCTGAAGCAACCTTCAGATTGTATCATTACACACAAAAGGTCGAGAGGAAACAGAGTGGTCAAACCACTCTGATACAACTTACAAGGCTGGTCAGAAGTTTCCGTCAATGAGGTGGACTTGAGCCTTGGCCTAAATAACTTGTGTGGCCTTTATTTGTGGTCAGTTTCCTTCCCTACCAGTCTAAGCCTGACATAGACCTAGTTCAGCAGGAAACCAACAAGTGGCTGAGACCTGGTAAGAGCTTTTCTGGGGTCTGGCAAACATGTGACATTAAGTGGAATTCATTTTTATTACCTTTATTTAACTAGGCAAGTCAGTTAATAACTAATTCTTATTTTCAATGACGACCTAGGAACAGTGGGTTAACTGCCTTGTTCAGGGGCAGAACGGCAGATTTGTACCTTGTCAGCTAGGGGATACAATCCTGCAACCTTTCGTTTACTAGTCCAACGCTCTAACCACTAGGCTACCTGCCGCCCCAAATACGCATGGAAGGTGCGTCACAATCGCTACATGTAAACAACTGGAGACACTGCCATTTTTGGAGACATGTTATTGGCAAAGCAGCGCTATTGTAGCTAGAATAAGAGTGTAGGAGTGATTGTTAATTGTTAATCATTTTTGCTGGCTAAATGTGGGTCTAACTTTAAACAATTCACTTATTTACTGTTAATTAGCCACCACAAATCTCTTTGCTAGCCAACGCGACACTGTCTCCAAGGTGTCTCCAGTAAAGTTAATGTTTTGACGTTTGTCTCCACATTCCAAGCGTATTGGAGTGATTTACTGATCACAAAACAAGTGGCGTTTGACCTATCTCGTCCTCCCGTTTACACTTCATAGTTTGTAACGAGTGTTAAGAGTCATTCATTACTGTCAGGTGCAATCAAGTCAACTGAAAGAGATGAGAACATATCACATGCTTGGTATGGAAAAGTACAGTATCCTCTTATTGTTATGCTTTTCATAAAAAGCTCCAGTAATGGACTAATTTGACTCTGACCCCAGAATGACTAATGATACTCAGGCTCTTAACTACCTCTTCAACTTTGATGTACTGTATATATTGTATCTACTCTTATCTGGGCAGGAACGGCTCCATTAAACACTTCTGTACTGTATCCCATCTGAAAAAGTGGACCCATTTGTCGGGAGCTGAAAAATTAACAATTCTTTCAGAATGTGTGAAAATGAATCGGGAGCCCATTAGGATCCAGCTTTTCCCACCATTGTTTGTCGGGGGCCACCAGGAAATGCAGTCTTGTACTCACTTGGCGGCAAACTTCACCATCTGCTTGCTGGCACGCTCCCCCACGGCGACTAGGGCCTGCACGTTAAACTGCTGCTGACGCAGGACCAAGAAGCACTGCTTCCCTATAATGACCACAACAACACAATAGACATCAGCTGGGTACCTCTAACTGGGTCTAGCAACTCCTAATGCACGTGTCAAAAAAGGAGCCATGGTTCTATACAATGCCAGGTCACTATCTCAGGCCAACATGGCAGAGGTCATACCTGCTTTAGATACCACCTCTCGCCCATAAAAAATAAAAATAAACATTTTCAATGCATTTCCAGGTAACGGTCAGAGAGCAGTGAACGGACAACCCTTTGAAGAAAGTGTATTGGGGGGGTGTCGAGAGCCAATTCCCAAACCACACACCTTAAGACCAAGGTAAACGAAGTTAGTCAACTATCATGCCAACATCAGAGACCACCCAAGTGCTTTGATGTGGTTTCCTCTGTTCATTGACTGGAGGAGGGCCGATTACAAAAAAAACATTCACTTCATCCCAGTGTAAATCAGGATGTTATTCTGCTCTCAAGGACATCCTTCACTGTAGAGTTGAATGAATGAACGGAGGGGTTTTCCTGGAAGGAAGCCGCCGCGAGATCATCACAATATGATGGTTTATTGATTAGCATATTGTTAGCACAGATGTGTACGTGCTCGATGTTTCGAATCATCTGGATGGGATCCGACTAAGGCAAGGCTCACTGAGTTCATTGTATTATAGACTCAAACTCAGACAACCTCGGAAAATGACTACATTTAATCCAAGTTTGTGGTGCCATTTAAATAACTGAGCTTTGGTCTGAGTTTTCAAACTTTTCAAAAAGGAACTTGCATGTGCCTGTGTAATACCTACAGAGGAATCTGTACTGAACAAAAATATAAACATAACATGTAAAGTGTTGATCCCAAGTTTCATGAGCTGAAATAAAAGATACCAGAAGTGTTCCATATGCACAAAAAGCTTATTTCTCTAAAATGTTTTGCACAAATTTGTTTACATCCCTGTTAGTGAGCTTTTCTCCTCTGCCAAGATAATCCATCCACCTGACAGGTGTGACATATCAAGAAGCTGATTAAACAGCATGATCATTCATTACACAGGTGCACCTTATGCTGGGGGCAATAAAAGGCCGCTCTAAAATGTGCAGTTTTGTCACACAACACGCCACAGATGTCTCAAGTTTTAAAGGGCGGTGTAATATGCATGCTGATTGCAGGAATGTCCACCAGAGCTGTTGCCAGATAATTTAATGTTTATTTCTCTACCATAAGCCACCTCCAACGTCATTTTAGAGAATTTGGCAGTATGTCCAACTGGCCTCACAACAGCAGACCACGAGTACCACACCAGCCCAGGACCTCCACATCCGGCTTCTACACCTGCGGTTCGTCTGAGACCAGCCATCCGGACATTTGATGAAACTGTGGGTTTAAACAACTGGAGAATGTCTGCACAAACTGTCAGAAACTGTCTCAGTGAAGCTCTCCTGCGTGCTTGTCGTCCTCACCAGGGTCTTGACCCGACAGCAGTTTGGCGTTGTAACCAACTTCAGTGGGAAGATGTTCACCTTCGATGGCCACTGGCATGCTGCAGAAGTGTGCTTTTCATGGATGAATCCCGGTTTCAACTGTACGGGGCAGATGGCAGACAGCGTGTATGGCATTGTGTGGGCGAGCTGTTTGCGGATGTCAACGTTGTGAACAGAGACCCATGGTAGTGCTGGGGTTATGGTATGGCAGGCATAAGCTACGGACAATGAACAGAATTGCATTTTATCGATGGCAATTTGAATGCACAAAGATACTGTGAAGAGATCCTGAGGCCCATTGTCGTGCCATTCATCCGCCGCCATCACCTCATGTTTCAGCATAATAGTGCACAGCCTGATCAACTCTATGCGAAGGAGATGTGTTGCGCAGCATGAGGCCAAGGGTGATCACACCAGATACTGACTGGTTTTTCTGATCCATACCTCTACCTTTTTTTTTTAAAGGTATCTGTGACCAACAGATGCTAATCTGTATTCCCAGTCATGGGAAATTCATTAGGGCCTAATGAATTTATTTCAAATGGCTGATTTCCTGACATGACCGCAGTGTGCAAAGTTATATAAAACTTTGCACTCTGCGACCCCCATCCCCTAGGTCCCTCACCACCCGGGTTGCAAATAAGGTGAAAAACTCCATTCTGGTACCATGCAGTTATTTTCCTAAATGGTGTACATTTCTAGTAGATGTTGACCACATTTGCCAACCTGAGGAGAGTTGACTGAAAATAATGTCTATTTCACCAGCCACGTTGGCGGGTGGTCAACTTGCAGGGCTCCACAGTGTGAACGTTACATTTGAGAATAACAATGGTCAAAAGTCAAGTATGTGGAAGTCAGGGTTAGAAAAAAGCTGCAGTAGCCGTTCTCAAAGTTATTCTGCTGTTCTGTTTCATAGCTGCTAATTGCACAAAGAAATAGGAATCCTATAACCCACCTCGCAAAGTAACACTGCTTGGCAGGAAAGCTGTGCGCACTGAGTGAAATGCTGATAGATTCATTTTTGGAGGCGCTGCACACAGGCATAAAAGTTGGTCTAATTTACTTGAAAGTTTACAAAGTGAAACTTTGTCCTCATGTTTCTTGGCTAATTACATTTAACTAATTTAGCAGATGCTCTTATCCAGAGCGACTTACAGGAGCAATTAGGGTTAAAATGTCTTGCTCAAGGGCACATCAACAGATTTTTCACCTAGTCGGCTCGGGGATTCGAACGAGTGACCTATCGATTACTGGCCCAACGCATTGAAAATGTACATTGTTTCAACGTTAGTTTGAGTCTGCTGCTTCAACTGATAGCGAAGAGACGCCCTAGTCAGAACTCAAATCTCACACACACACAATGACTCGAGTGGACCCGTTACCACGGTAACTGCACGCCCTTAAAGGGGCAGCTGAACTTTTTGGTTAAAAGACTCCAGTAACAAAAACTGAAATTAAATTGAGCAATATACCACATTACTTCTTACGAATACATTTCTTGTTTCAGAAACAATAGAAAGCATGGTCATCTGTTGTTTTGTGTTTTTTGAATGTAATTATGGCAAAGAAATATTTTTGTTGGTTAAAGATCTGAGTGACTGGAAGATTTTTGATCTACCTGCTACAGTGACTGGTGAACCAAATAGTTCATTTTAGGCCCTGATATTTGGCCCAAGGACAGTTGGTGATCTGTTTGGTAAACCCTAAGGTTCAGTTACAGAGCCATTTAGATTAGAAGCAGTGGTGTAAGGTACTTAAGTAAAAGTACTTTAAAGTACTTTTTTTAGTATCTGTACTTTACTTATATTATTGACAACTTTTACTTTTACTTCACTACATTCTTAAAGAAAATATTGTACTTTTTACTCCACATTTTCCCTGACAACCAAAAGCACTTGTTACATTTTGAATGCATAGCAGGATAGGAAATGGTCAAATTCACACACTATTCAAGATAACACTTGGTCATCCCTACTGCCTCTGGGCTGGCGGACTCAAACACACAAATGCATCTTTTATAAATAATGTCTGAGTGTTGGAGTGTGCCCCTGGCTATCTGTACATTTTAAAAACAAGAAAATGATGCGGTCTGCTTTGCTTAATATAAGGAATTTTAAATGATATATACTTTTACTTGGGTATATTTTAGCAATTACATTTACTTTTGATACTTTAGTATATTTAAAACCAAATACTTTTAGACTTTTACTCAAGTAGTATTTTACTGGCTGACTTTTACTTCGAGTAGCTTTCTATTAAGGTATCTATACTTTTAATTAAGTATGAGAATTGGGTACTTTTCCCACCACTGATAAGAAACATGGCTGTGGCCTGAGGAAGTGTGTTATGAAGCTGGACAAAGATGGAGAATCTCACCTTTAGCTCTGCTGGTGTGAATCCTGGCACGCACCCAGATCAGCTGGTCAGCCTTCTCAGGTGTCAGCTTATGGACACGCACCAACACCCTGTCTGGCTCACAGGGCAGAAAAGAGCACCTTTCAATACAACTTAAAAGACCATATACCCCCTTCCCCCCACACACACTCATATTACGAGGAGAACAAAAGTCATAAATATGAAACACTGCATAGAAGTCGCCCCATTCTCTGCGCCTTATGACAAATGGACTCGGCTTTGCCATGTCACTCTGAGGCATGCTTAACGTTATTACGATCAGCTAGTTGAGACAGAGAGCGGCCTCATGCGCCCCGACGGCTGTGAGCCGCCCATTTGGCTGAACCTGATTCCACCCACATGAAAGGCAGGCTGGCTGTCTCTATCATTCCTCATCCCCAAGGACAGGCATGCAGGTGAGAAACAAACTTTGTTCTCTGCCATTGGAGCTGAAAGAGCAGGCAGACAGGTGGACGACCCAGTTTCTTTCACGTTTATCTGGGAGCAATGGCAGGCTATTAGTCACCACAATCATCTTTGATATCTAGGCCGTCTCTACTACTGCCACTACTGACGCCATGTCCCTGAGTCACTCAGATATAATCACGTTGTCTATATTACTTAACAAGTAGTAGTAAACATGGTTGTTGAAATAGAGATATCCTCTGTATATAATATGTTTGTTTTGAAGAACAAAGAGGAGGAGGAAGCTGCTGACTGTACTGACCCAGTTTCTGCTGGGACTGGACCATCTGGGGGACACCGTACCGATCCTTGGCAAAGTCCTGCACAAATAACAAATAATCTGCTAAACATTTAAATACAATAGCATTAAAGGAAACATCAGAGGTGCATAAAATGTAATATTCATTTAACATTCCACCATATAGAAAAGGTGTAAATCAATAAGTAACATCTGAAAACTGAAAAAGTGAATTGATCCCCCAGGATATTTACATCTTCATCTGTGCTTTGTGTGTCAGCAGCCTGAAAACAATAGAGGCAAAACAGTTAGTTAATGCAACGGGACATCCTGATGAATCCTGATAAAGGGCCTTGTATTGGAAACAGCTAGTGGACTGATATTATGACAAATATAACTGATAAACAATGGAACCCCCCTCCCTTGCCCGATTGTGCCCTCCGCACGTCACGTCAACAGCTGTGAGGGGCAGAGAGGCAGATAAAACCCACTGACCAGCTTGGCCTGCTTCTCAGCTTTCTTCGCCGCTTTCTCCGCTTCCTTCTGCTGTTTCTTCAGGCCTTTCTTCGACTGGGCCTGGTCCGCCTCCTCCGCGGCTCTGCAACAGGAAGTCCAGAACAACGCAAAACATTTAAGTCCACATCCTAGGTCTATTTTTCCAGCTTCCTGTAGGAAGTTTTTGACCAGTTAATTCAAGCCATCACCACCTCTGGCTTGCTGTCCCAATGACAGGCTTTTAAGTTTGTCTACCTTTAATCCTATTGTTTTCACATGCTTTCAAACACAGCAGTTAGCATGTGAACTCTGGGATGGAGCGGGGAAAGGTGTTTACACTGTCACACAGTGAGATTAGATGGATAAACACAAAGCTGGTATGAGCTGGGGAGTAGAACAATGCTTTTACTATTCCTCTCTAATCACCTCCAAAGGAGAAAAGCCCTCGAAATGAATAGTAGATACGGATAACCTTGTTATGATAGCATTCATCTGGATAACTAGTGGTGCCTTTATTTGCAAACAATGTGTTATGCTGACAATTCAATAACTCAAGGGGAGCTGGACAGAATACAATCAGTCTACTGTGAAGACAAATAAGGATGTGGACATTAATTGCTAACGACATAGCCTGGACAGCAACATGGCTCATCAACCTAACAATGGACACAACTATTAGGGAACTAATAGGTTGCTTCAAATTCTTGGTCAATGGGATTAAGGACTACAAGGGTATCAAGCCTACAGTTGAAGTCGGAAGTTTACATACACCTTGGCCAAATACATTTATACTCAATTTTCCACAATTCCTGACATTTAATCCTAGTAAAAATTGCCCGTCTTAGGTCAGTTAGGATCACCACTTTATTTTAAGAACATGAAATGTCAGAATAATAGTAGAGAATGATTTATTTCAGCGTGTATTTCTTTCATCACATTCCCAGTGGATCAGAAGTTTACATACACTCAATTAGTATTTGGTAGCATTGCCTTTAAATTGTTTAACTTGGGTCAAAAGTTTCAGGTAGCCTTCCACAAGCTTCCCACAATAAGTTGGGTGAATTTTGGCCCATTCCTCCTGACAGAGCTGGTGTAACCGAGTCAGGTTTGTAGGCCTCCTTGCTCACACACGCTTTTTCAGTTCTGCCCACAAATGATCTATAGGATTGAGGTCAGGGCTTTGTGAGGGCCACTCCCAATACCTTGACTTTGTTGTCCTTAAGCCATTTTGCAACATCTTTGGAAGTATGCTTGGGGTCATTGTCCATTTGGAAAAACGATTTGCGACCAAGCTTTAATTTCCTAACTGATGTCTTGAGATGTTGCTTCAATATATCCACATACTTTTCCTCCCTCATGACGCCATCTATCTTGTGAAGTGCACCAGTACCTCCTGCAGCAAAGCACCCCCACAACATGATGCTGCCACCCCCATGCTTCATGGTTGGGATGGTGTTCTTCGGCTTGCAAGCGTCCCCTATTTCCACCAAACATAACAATGGTCATTATGGCCAAACAGTTCTATTTTTGATTCATCAGACCAGAGGACATTTTTCCAAAAAGTATGATATTTTTCCACATGTGCAGTTGCAAACCGTAGTCTGGCTTTTTTATGGCAGTTTTGGAGCAGTGGCTTCTGTTTTACTGTGGCTAGAGATACTTTTGTACCCGTTCCCTCCAGCATCTTCACAGGATCCTTTGTTGTTGTTCTGGGATTGATTTGCACTTTTCGCGCCAAAGTACGTTCATCTCTAGGACACAGAACACGATAATAATATTACTAACCAGTTAGGTGTCGCAAGACAGGAGGTATTCTTCTAATACACAACCTGTGATAGTCAAGAGGTTTCATTGTACTCAAGACAGTAAATGGTCTACAGGAAATAACACTGATCAAGGGAGAACGGTGATATAAATAGCAATACAAAACAACATTCACAACAGCATTAGATTACGTTGTGCACATGATTTTAAAAGAACGACCTGAAGCACCTACCAGTGTTTTTACACCAATTCCCGGTCAACTTGTTTTCTTTCGCAAAGGAAATCTTAATAGCTTTTTTCACTTTAAAATATACACCACCGGTCAAAGGTTTTAGAACACCTTCTCATTCAAGGGTTCTCCTTTATTTTTACTATTTTCTACATTGTAGCATAATAGTGAAGACATCAAAACTATGAAATAACAAATATGGAATCATGTTGTAACCAAAAAAAAGTGTTCAATAAATCAAAATATATTTTATATTTGAGATTCTTCAAATAGCCACCCTTTACCTTGATGACAACTTTTTGCACACTCTCGGCATTCTCTCAACCAACTTCATGAGGTAGTCACCTGGAATGAATTTAAATCAACAGGTGTGCCTTAAGAGTTATTGAGGTCACATGATAAATTCACTTCAAAATGTAGATGAAGGGGAGGAGACAAGTTAAAGAAGTATTTTTAAGCCTTGAGACATGGATTGTGTGTGTGTGCCATCCAGAGGGTGAATGGGCAAGACAAAAGATTTAAGTGCTTTTGAACAGGGTATGGTAGTACGTGCCAGGTGCACCGGTTTGTGTTAAAAACATCAACGCTGTTTTTCAAGCTCAACAGTTTCCTGTGTGTATCAAGAATGGTCCACCACCCAAAGGACCTCCAGTCAACTTGACACAACTGTGGGCAGCAGTGGAGTCAACATGGGCCAGCATTAGGGTTGCAAAGTGTCGGAAACCTTCTGGTAAATTTCCGAAATTTGTCTTTCTTGGGAAGTTAAGCACGGGAATTTGGGGAATTTTGCTTAAATTCATCAAAATGTTTAGCTTAAAACAGTGAACCTTTTTTGTGGGATACACAAGGCAATCATAGGTCTTGTAGCATATTTTGGTTAAACTATCCCCAATTCAATGGAATTGCAACCCACTGCATGCACAGTGCATTCTTCCATCACATGTGCAGTGCATGCAGTGGGTTGCAATTCCATCACATGTACAGCTGATTCTCAAGATCTTGCACACTAATGAAATTCAATTGAGCCCACAGTATTACACTGTCTGAGCCAATGACTACACACTTTCTGTTAAGTTTTGATTACAATACTGGGTGGGGGGAATATATTGTATATGACAAACATTATTTTTTTGTTAACTTCTTGAGTGTAGGGGGCAGTATTTTCGTTATTGGCTAAAAAACATACCCATTTGAAACTGCCTATTTCTCAGGCCTAGAAACTAGAATATGCATATAATTGTCAGATTAGGATAGAAAACACTAACGTTTCCAAAACTGTCAAAATATTGTCTGTGAGTATAACAGAACTGATATTGCAGGCGAAAACCTGAGGAAAATCCAACAAGGAAGTGCTGTTTTTCCTGAAAGCTCTCTGTTCCATTGGATGCCTTGCCTCCATTTAAAGGGATATCAACCAGATTCCTTTTCCTATGGCTTCATCAAGCTGTGAACAGTCTTTAGGCATAGTTTCAGGCTTTTATTTTGAAAAATGAGCGTGAAAGAACCCATCGCATCAGTGGATGGCTGGGTGCCAGCAGAGTTTTTCATGCGCAACAGCCATTTTCTCTCGCTCGCCTTTCTACACACTTTACAGATACTATTTGGAATTTTCATCTGCGATGTCGTGACCGCTCGAGCCTGTGGATTTCTGAACATAACGCGCCAAACAAATGGAGGTATTTTGGAAATAAAAATCATCTTATTGGAACAAAAGGAACATTTATTGTGTAACTGGGAGTCTCGTGAGTGCAAACAGCCGAAGATCATCAAAGGTAAGCGATTTAATTTATTGTTTTTCTGATCGTGAACAATCTACTTGGTTGCTAGCTGTTTGTAATATTTTGTCTACTGAGAGAGATGTTCTTACATAAACGCTTGTTATGCTTTCGCCAAAAAGTTTTATTGAAATCTGACACGCCAGGTGGATTAACAACAAGCTAAGCTGTGTTTTGCTATAGTGCACTTGTGATTTCCTGAAAATTAAATATTTTTAGTAATTTAATTAGAATTTGTCGCTGTGCAATTCAGCGGATGTTGATGAAAATGATCCCACTAACGGGATGGGTGCGTCAAGAAGTTAACTAGTAAATAGTAGCCTACAGCAAAGTGTGTTTAAATCAACTTGTTAACAATTTCTGCTGGTTCGTTTTTGCTACCATGTGGGTTTGAGCTTGCTTGAGCCTGCTTATTGAGGAGTGTTAATTCACCTGTTTCCATACATATTTCATTTTAAAACATTTGTCTTACAAAGGAGTTGTTTAATCTAACTGCTTAACTATTTATCTATACATGGAATTGTATTTGTTTTTTACAGGAAAATGCTACGGGCACCATCTGATGTGTGGAGACATTTCACTGCAGCTAATGTAGAAGGAAAAGTTTTGTACATTTGCAAATACTGTGCCAAAACAAATGTGAAGAATACAACAAAGATGCAGAATCATCTGGCCAAGTACATAAAGAAAGTTCCCTCAGCGCTCACAACAAGCAACCTCTGACAAAAGTCCCTCTACTTCTAGTCGAAGTGAAAATGATGAATCACACCTTATCGAAAGCAACAGCTCATGGTCCTCCTGGAATAAGAAGTATTTTTGACTCAATAGAGGAACATAGTCAGAGAAATGCTGATGAATGTCTTGCTCGAGTTGTATGCAACTTGTTCACCTCTAATGGTTACAGGCAATGTGTATTGGAAGAGATTTCTGAATATTCTTCGCCCAGCATACACCCCTCCAACCAGACATGCTTTATCTACTCATTTTCTGGATGCAGAGTTCAACAGAGTTCAAGTGAAGGTCAAACAAATCATAGAGAAAGCAGACTGTATATTGCAATCATCTCTGATGGGTGGCCGAATGTTCGTGGGCAAAGAATAATTAACTACATCATCTCCACCCCTCAACCAGTATTCTACAAGAGCACAGACACAAGGGACAACAGACACACGGGTCTCTACATTGCAGATGAGCTGAAGGCAGTCATCAATTACCTTGGACCACAGATGTTATTTGCACTGGTGACAGACAATGCTGCGAACATGAAGGCTGCTTGGTCTAAAGTGGAGGAGTCCAACCCTCACATCACACCCATTGGCTGTGCTGCTCATGCATTGAATCTGCTCCTCAAGAAACACATGGCACTGAAAACAATGGATACACTCTACAAGAGAGCCAAAGAAATGGTTAGGTATGTGAAGGGTCATCAAGTTATAGCAACAATCTACTTCACCAAGCAAAGTGAGAAGAATAAGAGCACCACAATGAAGCTGCCCATTGGGGTGGTGATGTCATTATGTTTGACAGTCTCCTGAGGGGAAGGAGTCTCCAAGAAATGGCCATATCACAGTCTGCCGATATGGACAGACCCATCAAGAGGATCCTCCTGGATGACGTATTTTGGGAGAGAGTAGTAAGCAGCCTGAAACTCCTGAAACCTATAGCAGTAGCCATTGCATGGATTGAGGGAGACAATGCCATCCTGTCTGATGTTCAGACTCTGCTTGCAGATGTAAGAGAAGAAATCCGTATGGCCCTGCCCACTCCACTGTTGCGCCAAGCAGATGAAACTGCAGTTCTGAAATACATCAAAAAGCGTGAAGACTTCTGCCTGAAGCCCATACATGCCGCAGTGTACATGTTGGACCCCAAGTATGCTGGCAAGAGCATCCTGTCTGGTGCAGAGATCAACAAGGCTTATAGAGTCATCACTACCGTGTCTCGCCACCTTGGCCTGGATGAGGGCAAGGTTCATGGCAGTCTGGCGAAGTACACTTCCAAGCAAGGGCTTTGGGATGGAGTTGCAATATGGCAGTCGTGCCAACATATCTCATCAGCCACCTGGTGGAAGGATCTTTGTGGAGCTGAGGCTCTTTCCCGTTGCCTACATCATCCTCCAAATCCCACCAACATTAGCTGGCTCAGAGCGCAACTGGTCCATATTTGGGAACACACACCAAAGCACTCAACAGGCTGACCAATACAAGGGTTGAAAAACTGGTGGCCATCTGGGTAGATTTGAGGCTTTTTGAGCCTGACAACGAGCCATCCTCAACAAGGCTGGAAAGTGATAGTGAAGATGAGGCCTCAGAGTCTGATGTTCAAGAGGTGGACATTGAGGAGGTCCAGGGAGAAGACATGGAAGTCTGAGAGGAAGACAACCAAAACTTTACTTTCTAGACTATCATTTTACAGATGTTGAAAACGTTATTGGGAGATGCGATGGATCATTGGGGATCATTCAATATTCCCTTTGTTGTTCAGTGAAATCATCCCATGTGAAGAGTCAACTCATTTAATTCAAGTTCAATTTAGAACTAAATTATTATTATTTATTATTCTATTGGAAGGATTTAATCATTTGCAATTATGTCTACTTTTGATAAGGTAAAAGGTTTACGTCTCAATTTGATATGATAAATATATCCAATGCAAAAAACATCTACATTTAAATGGTATTAATAATAATTTGCATACATTTTCGTTAATTCCCCTATATTCCCATGGAAAGTTTCCACCTCTGAATATTCCCCAAAATGTGCAACCCTAGCCAGCATCCCTGTGGAACACCTTTGACACCTAGTAAAGTCCATGCCCCGACAAATTGAGGCTGTTTTGGGGGCAAAAGTGGCGTTGCAAATCAATATTAGGAAGGGGTTCCTAATCAAAATCAATTCAAATGTTATTGGTCACATACACATACTTAGGAGATGTTATTGCAGGTGTAGCAAAATGCGTGTACAAAAAAATCTTCTGGGCTAATAATATAAGAAATAACGCACAAAAAAACAATACACAGCAAAGTTGCTTAGGAGCTAGAAGCAGAGCTGCCATATCTGTCGGCACCATCTTGTTCTTGTTTGGTATACTCAGTGTATGTCTGCTGCAGAGACAAGAGAGAGCATGACAAAACATAATAAATCAGGGGATAAAAAAAAGTGCTAAAAACATGTTGGCTCACAATTAAAAAGATGGAGAACAAGCTATAGGATGAAAAATATCTGAGTTTTGTCGCAGGTATAGCCATCTAGCGCTAGCTGACGCTACCTACAGTAACAAAAAAATTAAAAAATAAGTAATTGTAGCGATTTTTCACCCCCATCATTAGAGTACATTACATTATACTGTACTCTACTTTTGTGGGCTCTACTGTAATTCAAGTGAGATGGAACTTTTGGCCACAATGTGATCTGATTATAATAGACCAATGACTGTTCCTACGGGTAAGGGACTGGGCTCTAGAACACCCTATCAACCAATCAGAGCTTTGTATTTAAATATCTTTACATTTGTTTCATATCCCTCACACTCAGACTAAGCATTTCAATGGACAAAGGAGGCTCAGGGAAATAAATGATTAAAACTATATATTTTGGAATTAATTTTTCATTAAATAAACACACATTGATTTATTCCATATACAGTGAGGATTTAAAAATGGAATGCTTGGGGGCTTTAATAATTCATGAACAAAGTTTTTACTGATACAATTTAACTAATTGGTAGGTCTACCTGTACTTGTTACTTCTGTGAACTTTCATAATCCTCCCTCCTAATGGGGTAGAGAAAGTGTCTTCTCATTCTGTTGGTAACAGAATGACTAGGCAATAATTCCTAAACTAACGAAGATAAATAACTTCCGGCTTTTACTTCAACATTACTGTGTTTTGATGTACTTTCTAAAACCTTAAGACTTTTTCTAGTAGATGTTTTTTTCAGAACCCTTTTCCATCTGTGTGACCAGATATCAAAGCCTTGCTTTATTAATCATTTTTAGGATAGAAAAATGGTTGAAAAACATAACTATGCCTTAATTTCCCCAAAATATAGACTCTTAGCATTCATTTAATACCAAAATGGATATGCTCCTATAAACTTCAATGTGGTGCTCATGGGGTCTTAAACATGGAAATGACCACTAGGCAATCTTTCACCCAAACTAAAAATTCCTGACATTGAATTATGTGGCAAATCCTCAAATTCTGTCATACGATCATAGCAACCCCTGGGAACCATACGAGTATGTCAATAGACAATATAGCCAGGATGAGTGAGGGGAATTAAGCACATTCACACCCATCTACATATCCAGTGGCATTAAAACACAATGAGGAGAGGAGGAAATTGGTGGTAGGACCCCTGACCAGGGAGCAATACAGTTAATGCCATCTAGTTTCACAGATGACATATTCCTCCAAATGGAAAACTCAGTGAGTCAGTCTAAATATGTTAACGGGTGCCATCATGCACAGACGAATAAAGTACTAATCATTAACAGAAAACAAAGAATTGAATAAGTTAAAGTAAAATGACATTAACTGATTCATTAGGCACAATACTCATTCTTAACTTTAATGAATAGGCCTAGGCTACTGTACACATAGGCCTAGGCTAACTTTCACTCATTATTACAGTGTTTCCACTTTTTTGGGACTTCTGCTGCCCCCATGACACCTTCCCTCTGCTGTCAAATCCCTTCTGGACTAGCCTACATCTGCTGTGAGCATGGTCTTCATTACATTTAACCCCGCCAATTGTAGTTGTTTAATGCACAGTAGATGCAAATATATACAGTACCAGTCAAAAGTTTGAACACACCTACTCATTCAAGGGTTTTTCTTTATTTGTACTATTTTCGAATCATGTAGTAACCAAAAAAGTGTTAAACAAATAAAATAAAATTTGAGATTCTTCAAAGTAGCCACCCTTTGCCTTGATGACAGCTTTGCGCACTCTAAGACAGCCCTACAGGGAGGCAGGATTGTCCTCACAGTGACAGACCACGTGTAACAACACCAGCACAGGATCGGTACCTCCGAACATCACACCTGCGGGACAGGTACAGGATGGCAACAACAACTGCCCGAGTTACACCAGGAACGCACAATCCCTCCATCAGTGCTTAGACTGTCCGCAATAGGCTGAGAGAGGCTGGACTGAGGGCTCGTAGGCCTGTTGTAAGGCAGGTCCTCACCAGACATCACCGGCAACAACGTTGCCAATGGGCACAAACCCACCGTCGCTGGACCAGATAGGACTGGCAGAAAGTGCTCTTCACTGACGAGTCGCGGTTTTGTCTCACCAGGGGTGATGGTCGGATTCACGTTTATCGTCGAAGGAATAGATACTGACTGTTACTTTTGACCCCCCCTTTGTTCAGGGACACATTATTCCATTTATGTTAGTCACATGTCTGTGGAACTTGTTCAGCTTATGTCTCAGTTGTTGAATCTTATATTCATACAAATATTTACATGTTAAGTTTGCTGAAAATAAACACAGTTGACAGTGAGAGGACGTTTCTTTTTTTGCTTAATTTATATACTGTATTCTATCATATTCTACTGTATCTTAGTCTATGCCGCACTGACATTGCTCATCCAAATATTTATATATTCTTAATTACATTCCTTTACTTTAGATTTGTGTGTATTATTGTGAAATTGTTAGATATTACTTGTTAGATATGACACTGTTGAAGCTAGAAACACAAGCATTTCACTACACCAGCAATAACATCTGCTAAACACGTCTATATGACAAAACTTGATTTGGTGCATGATGGCACGGTCAGAAGACATTCGCGTGCATGCATGATTAGCTTGCTAATGCTAGCTAGCTCCTACTAACAAGTTAGTTCACTGTCGTCAGTTGCTAACGTTAGCTAGCTGTCACACTTTAACTGTAGCTGCTATGCTTGACTTTTTCTATGCAAAAATGGCCAGTTACATGTTTGCAATTGCCTAGCTAGCAAACTAACGTCAGTTTATTTATTGGTAGAAAACTGATAAATTCAATTGCTTTAGAAATCACCTGCATTAGCAAGCCAGATGCTAACGTTAGCAATTAACGTTAAAACATTGAGAAATGAGAACGCTGATCATTTTCTCTTACCCTTGGACAGCGTCTTTAGTCATGACACTTATGGTTATTTTGGGAAGTTAAGGTGGCTAGATATCAAACGTTTCTTGACTATTATTATCAGACAGAGTCACCACATCATCTGTCCACATGCATTGGTGGTCGTAGAAGGACCTGATGCAAAGGAAAGGAGTTTCACTCAATCCGGGTAGAAACTGTGGCAAAGAACAATAGTTCCGCCAGAGCTGTGGAAATCTCTCTTTTTTTTTATAATAATAATGAAAGATCGATAATATGGATGTTCACACTTTTTATTTAAGCAATAAGGCACAAGAGGCAGTGCTGTATCATAAATACAGTCCCAGGTAAATGACATTGTCGCGCCAGAGTAGTCAACCCATTTACCAGTGAGGGCCAGTCAACCAATTGACCTGTGACTGTATTCACGATAGCACTGCCTCGCATGCTTTTTTGCTTTTTTAAAACTGTTACCAACATATTTAAATAACAATGATTTACATATTTTAATGAACGTTATACCATGGCATTGTTGAATAGTTGTTTCTGGTTGGCTTGAAGGTCATTCTGGAGCGTGCATTATTTCCATATAACACACAGTATAATATGCATGGTAGAATTCAATGGCTGTAGGTCATATAAAAATGCCAATATACCACGCCTAAGGGCTGTTCTTATGCACAACGCAACACGGAGTGCCTGGATACAGCCCTTAGCCATGGTATATTGACAATACACCATAAACACCAACCATGCTATTATAAACTGCTTAACAACATAACTATATTAATACAAATAAATGTTTTGTCATACTTGTGGTATATTTAAGCAATAAGGCCGGGGGGGTGTGGTATATGACAAATATACCACGGCTAAGAGCTGTTCTTATGCACGACTCAACGCAGAGTACCTGGATGCAGCCCTTAACCGTGGTATATTGGTCATATACCACGAACCCCTGAGGGGCCTTATTGCTATTATAAACTGGTTTACCAATGTAATTAGAGCAGTAAAGATAAATGTTTTGTCATACCCATGGTATATATGGTCTGAAATTCCACGGATTTTAGCATTCAGGGCTCGAACCACCCAGTTCATAATTATATATTTTCCTATAACACACAGTGTATTTCAAATCGAATACATTTTTATTTGTCACATACACATGGTTAGCAGATGTTAATGCGAGTGTAGCGAAATGCTTGTGCTTCTAGTTCCAACAGTGCAGTAATATCTAACAAGTAATCTAACAATTCCCCAACAACTACCTAATACACACAATAACAAAGTGGTGAATGAGAATATGTACATATAAGTATATGGATGAACGATGGCCGAGCAGCATAGGCAAGGTGCAATAGATGGTATAAAATACAATGTATACATGTTATATGAGTAATGTAAGATATGTAAACATTGTTAAAGTGGAATTATTTAGAGTGCATTGTATAAAGTGACTAGTGATCCATTTATTACAGTGGCCAGTGATTGGGTCTCAATGTAGGCAGCAGCCTCTCTGAGATAGTGATTGCTGTTTAGCAGTGTGATGGCCTTGAGATAGAAGCTGTTTTTCAGTCTCTCGGTCCCAGCTTTGATGCACCTGTACTGACCTTGCCTTCTGGATGGTAACGGTGTGAACAGGCAGTGGCTCGGGTGGTTGATGTCCTTGATGATCTGTTTGGCTTTCCTGTGACATCAGGTGCTGTAGGTGTCCTGGAGGGCAGGTAGTTTGCCCCCGGTGATGCATTGCGTCTTGCATCTCGACTCTGCATCTGTAAAAGTTTGTCAGGGTTTTGGGTGACAAGCCACATTTCTTTAGCCTCCTTCACCACACTGTCTGTGTGAGTGGACCATTTCAGTTTGTCTGTGATGTGTACGCTGAGGAACTTAAAAAGTTCCACCTTCTCCACTGCTGTCCCTTCAATGTGCATAGGGGGTTGATCTCTCTGCTGTTTCCTGAATTCCACAATCATCTCCTTTGTTTTGTTGACGTTGAGTGAGAGGTTGTTTTCCTGACACCACACTCTGACTGCCCTCAATGAACAGCATTCTTTCATAGGGATTCCTTTTGTCCAGATGGGATAGGGCAGTGTGCAGTGTGATGGCGATTGTGTCGTCTGTGGACCTGTTGGGGCGGTATGCAAACTGAAGTGGGTCTAGGGTGGCCGGTAAGGTGGAGGTGATATGATCATTGACTAGTCTCTCAAAGCACTTCATGATGACAGTAGTCGGTAGTCATTTAGTTCAGTTATCTTGGACACAGGAACAATGGTAGCCATCTTGAAGCATGTGGGGACAACAGACTGAGATAGGGAGCAATTGAATATGTCCGTAAACACACCAGCCAGATGGTCTGAGCATACTTTGAGGATGCGGCTAGGGAAGCCGTCTGGGCCAGCAGCCTTGTGAAGGTTAACACATTTAAATGTTTTACTCATGTCAACCACGGAGAAGGAGGGGAGGTGCAGTCATTGTTAGCGAGCCACGACTGTGGCACTGTATTATCCTCAAAGCGAAAGAAGGTGTTTAGTTTGTCTGGAAGCGTGACGTCGGTGTCTGTGTCATGGTTGCACGGTAGAATTCAATTGCTATTGTTTTACATGTTATGTTTATGCTGCAAATCATGGAACAGACCTTCCATGTCATTCATTATTTTTCCATAGAATGCATAGCACCTCGTTGATTATCCATTCCATGTTCTATGTTTCTATTTGATTCTATTTTTTTAACCTTTATTTAACTAGGCAAGTCAGTTAGGAGTTTTAAGAAAATACCCCCCAAAAAAGTATGAGATAATAATAACAAATAATTGAATAGCAGCAGTATATAACAATAGCGGGGCTATATACAGGGGTACCGGTACAGAGTCAATGTGCGGAGCACCGGTGTCGAGGTAACTGAGGTAATATGTACACGTAGGTTTAGTTATTAAAGTGACTATGCATAGATTATAACAGAGAGTAGCAGTAGCGTAGCAGTGTGTGTGTGTGTGTGTGGGGGGGGGGGGTGTAGCTATTTGATTAGCTGTTCAGGAGTCTTATGGCTAGGGTGTAGAAGCTGTTTAGAAGCCTCTTGGACCTAGACTTGGCACTCCGGTACCGCTTGCCGTGCGGTAGCAGAGAGGACAGTCTATGATTAGGGTGGATGGAGTCTTTGACAATTTTTAGGGCCTTCCTCTGACACCGCCTGGAATGGAGGTCCTGGATGGCAGGAAGCTTGGCCCCGGTGATGTACTGGGCGATATCCATTACCCTCTGTAGTGCCTTGCGGTTAGAGGCCGTGCAGTTGCCATACCAGGCAGTGATTCAAACAGTCAGGATGCTCTCGATGGTGCAGCTGTAAAACCTTTTGAGGATCTGAGGACCCATGCCAAGTATTTTCAGTCTCCTGAGGGGGAATAGGTTTGTCATGCCATCTTCTCGACTGTCTTGGGTGTGCTTGGATCATGATAGTTTGTTAGTGATGTGGACACCAAGGCGCTTGAAACTCTCAACCTGCTCCGATAGTGCCACGTCGATGAAAATGGGGGTGTGCTCGGTCCTCCTTTTCCTGTAGTCCACAATCATCTCCTATGTCTTGATCACGTTGAGGGAGAGGTTGTTGTCCTTGCACCACACGGTCAGGTCTCTGACCTCCTCCCTGTAGGCTGTCTCATCGTTGTCAGGGATCAGGCCTACCACTGTTGTGTCATCAGCAATCTGATGATGGTGTTGGAGTCGTGATTGTGTTGGAGTCGTGCCTGGCCGTGCAATCGTGAGTGAACAGGAAGTACAGGATGGGACTGAGCACGCACCCCTGAGGGGCCCCAATGTTGAGGATCAACGAGGTGGATGTGTTGTTACCTACCCTTACCACCTGGGGGGGGCCCATCAGGAAGTCCAGGACCCAGTTGCAGAGGGAGGTGTTTAGTCCCAGGGTCCTTAGCTAGTGATGAGCTTTGAAGGCACTATGGTGTTGAACGCTGAGCTGTAGTCAATTAACAGCATTCTTACATATAGTTGAAGTCGGAAGTTCACATAAACCTTAGCCAAATATATTTAAACTCAGTTTTTCCCAATTCCTGACATTTAATCCTAGTAAAAATGCCCTGTCTTAGGTCAGTTAGGATCACCACTTTATTTTAAGAATGTGAAATGTCAGAATAATAGTAGAGAGAATGATTCATTTCAGCTTGTATTTCTTTCATCACATTCCCAGTGGGTCAGAAGTTTACATACACTCAATTAGTATTTGGTAGCATTGCCTTTAAATTGTTTAACTTGGGTCAAATGTTTCGGATAGCCTTCCACAAGCTTCCCACAATAAGTTGGGTGAATTTTGGCCCCTTCCTCCTGACAGAGCTGGTGTAACTGAGTCAGATTTGTAGGCCTCCTTGCTCGCACACGTTTTTTCAGTTCTGCCCACACATTTTCTATAGGATTGAGGTCAGGGCTTTGTACAATACCTTGACTCTGTTGTCCTGCCATTTTGCCACAACTTTGGAAGTATGCTTGGGGTCATTGTCCATTTGGAATTTGCGACCATTGCGACCAAGCGACCAAGCTTTATTGTGACCAAGCTTTAACATTGCGACCAAGCTTTATCTTCCAGACTGATGTCTTGAGAAGTTGCTTCAATATATCCACATAATTTTCCTTCCTCATGACGCCATCTATTTTGTGAAGTGCACCAGTCCCTCCTGCAGAAAAGCACCCCCACAACATGATGCTGCCACCCCTGTGCTTCATGGTTGGGATGGTGTTCTTCGGCTTGCAAGCGTCCCCCTTTTTTCCTCCAAACATAGCAATGGTCATTATGCCAAACAGTTCTATTTTTGTTTCTTCAGACCAGAGGACATTTCTCCAAAAAGTACGATCTTTGTCCACATGTGCAGTTGCAAACCGTAGTCTGGCTTTTTTATGGCGGTTTTGGAGCAGTGGCTTCTTCCTTGCTGAGCGGCCTTTCGGGTTATGTCGATATAAGAATCATTTTACTGTGGATATGGATACTTTTGTACCTGTTTCCTCCATCTTCAGAAGGTCCTTTGCTGTTGTTCTGGGATTGATTTGCACTTTCCGCACCAAAGTACTGTCATGTTCTGACCTTTATTCCCTTTGTTTTGTCATTATTTAGTATGGTCAGGGTGTGAGTTGGGGTGGGCAGTCTATGTTTGTTTTTCTATGATTTGGGTATTTCTATGTTTCGGCCTAGTATGGTTCTCAATCAGAGGCAGGTGTCATTAGTTATCTCTGATTGAGAATCATACTTAGGTAGCCTGGGTTTCACTGTGTGTTTGTGGGTGATTGTTCCTGTCTTTGTGTTTGTGGCACCAGATAGGATTGTTTCGGTTTTTCACGTTTCTTGTTTTGTAGATTGTTGTATTTTCATCTTTATTAAAGATGTACAAAACTAGCCACGCTGCATTTTGGTCCGCCTCTCTTTCACCAGAAGAAAAACGTTACAAGTACGTTCATCTCTAGGAGACAGAACGTGTCTTCTTCCTGAGCGTCACGATGGCTGCGTGGTCCCATGGTGTTTATACTTGCGTACTATTGTTTGTACAGATGAACGTGGTACCTTCAGGCGTTTGGAAATTGATCCCAAGGATGAATCGGACCGGAAATTACTTGTGTCATGCACAAAGTAGATGTTCTAACCAACTTGCCAAAACTACAGTTTGTTAACAAGAAATTTGTGGAGTAGTTGAAAAACAAGTTTTAATGACTCCAACATAAGTGTATGTAAACTTCTGACTATGCTGTATTCTATTCTACTGTATTTTAGTCAATGTCACTCCGCCATTGCTCGTCCTAATATTTATATTTTTCTTAATTATTTTACTTTTAGATTTGTGTGTATTGTTGTAAATTGTTAGATGCTACTGCACGGCCATGCAATCTCCGTAGACAAACATTGGCAGTAGAATTTATGCCCTGCCAGATCTGCCCCGGTCAACTGGAAACTTCTAGGAGCAGCAACAACAGCTCAGCCACTAAGTAGTAGGCCACATAAGCTCACAGAACGAGACCACTGAGTTTTTTGTTGTTGTTTTTTTCACCTTTATTTAACCAGGTAGGCCAGTTAAGAACAAGTTCTCATTTACAACTGCGACCTGGCCAAGATAAAGCAAAGCAGTGCGAAGCGCGTAGTGTTAGTGTGTAAAAATAGTCTGTCATCGGTTGTCATTGGTTGCAACACACTACCAAGTTCCAAACTGCCTCTAGAAGCAATGTCTGCACAATAACTGTTAGTAGGGAGCTTCATGAAATGGGTTTACATGGCCGATTAGCCACACTCATGCCTAAGATCACCATGCGCAATTGTCATGTAGGATATATTTCGTCTCCAATGTTTTTTGAAAACAAATACATTTGCACAATGAGCACTTGTCTCTCAAATACATCACTACAGTTATTAGTTAGCTAGCTATCAAATTTTAGCCATATTAGCATTGACATGAATTCAGTCCAAACACCTCGAAACAAGACATGGTGTCAAAAACAAGATTAAACTATCTGAAACCACTCACTTAAGATCCCCTACATTGCATTTTTTGTCATTGTTGGTAGTTATCTGGCCAACCAGAATCACAACAACATAGACTTCTGCCCCATTGAAGGTGCGCATAGTCTTCGTGACGTTGTCAGCGAACACATCTTTTGTACCAGTCATATTAAATCAGGTACAGCTCAAGTATTTGAAATAAATTAGTATCAAGTAGTTTATGTGTTTGACCCAGGTCCAATACACAGATTTACACAGCGTTGTTTTTCCCCAGTGTGTGACCCCGCTGACATTTTCTTTTACATTAATGGCCTCGGCAACTAAATTACTTTGACACCCCTGCTGGGGGAGCATGAGTATTTTCACAGGCTGTTGGCCACAGGAGCTCCTGATGCAGGAAACAGTCTTCCTGCTGGTCACTTCCCAACTAAAACAATGTAACCGTTAATAATAGGTTAACGCCCCAGAGGTACCTTGTCTGTTTGTTTTACCAAAGCCCCCAACTCACAACACTATGTGACACTTCCATAAGGTTAATATGAAGGTGGTCTTGCTCTTCCCCAATAATGTCATCCCACAAGTTTCACCATAGCTAAGGATAAAATCTTGCAATGGAATTGATTTTTATTCAGTACGTCCATCGATTGGAACCCATCAACAGTTGAATGCATATTGATAATGAACCCAGGTTCAGACACAATGTCCTGTGCATGTCAACAGCTTCAGCCTTTAACCCCTCAAAAGGGCAAAGCATCGTATCAAAATGTTGGCTCAAAGTATTTTGTCAAATGTTTACCTTAAAACCAAAAATATTTGAATTTCAAATCATTGATTTGTGTTATAATCAAGGTACATCTAAATGATTCTGTCTAAATTAGAGGATAGTGATGGTCGGGATGGTCACATTAAAACTGAATTGATCTTCTGACAAAATAAGCAAATCATTTCTATGTCATTTCAATACAATACATTTCCGATCACATATCAAAGGAATTGATATTCCACCACCAAAATGTTTAGATGGTGTATGAACAGAAGTGCTTGATCAGTGACAATCTTTGTATGATGGCATGACGTTGGGGTATCCTCTAAAGTAGTCTGGAAGCCTCCCATCTGTCATATAGAGCAGGGGTTCCTAAACTTTTTAACTCGGGGCCCCCTTCCAGCATTGGGAAACACTGTTCATGACACAAACTGTTCACATCCCTTTTGTTGGTGGAGAGAATTTTGCAGGTTTAAAGCTTATTTCCTGCAATTCTCTACATTTTGCCATGTCTAATGTGAATTGATGTGTTATTTAAGTGGCAAAAAAATTACAGCGATATGGGCTAAAAATCCTAAATATAAAAACATTAGCTGACATGCGCTAGTTGATCTGGACATTTCTGACAAGTTATAAATAAGGTATGCAATGGTATGCAATGAGGTATGCAATGGTATGCAATAAGGTATGCAATGGCTAACATGACAAGGTGAACTACCCAATTTAGAAATTGCACTTTGAGCATTCCACTATTACAATTTTCAAGAGTAAGTTTAAAGCCAGACTGAGTTCCTTTAAAAAATATGTATATTTTTTTGTTGGGGGGGGCGCCCTCCCTGTCCACCCCTCGCCCCACAGTTTGGGAACCACTGATATAGAGGTTTCCAGGTGAAGGTTAAGAAGCAGAAGTGGTGAGCACATCTGAACTCAATGGAGTGTGAATGGCACAATTCTCCATTCAGCTCATTCAGGCAGCTGAGCTCTTATGCTAATAGGTGGACCATTCCAACACATTAACAAATGAAAAAGCACTTCTTATTTCATCCTGTTTTGTTGTGAGCAGACTATAAAAACCTAGACAAAAAAATAAGCTTCTGGGACTGATGGGGTACTTGATACCTTTTTAATGTAAAGATATGGTAATGCATACTAGTTGGACTCTGGTGAAATGACTGTGAACACCATGATGCAGTGAAGCCATACAGCTACTTCATTCGCCATGGCATCCTTTGTTGTGGCTGCCTCCAGTCTCCAACTTGATCATCAGCCTTTCATCATTTCAAATGAATACATTCACCATTCACCAATGGCTTAGGAACGATTAACATGTCTGTCTGCTTATTCGTTTCAAATTCTATGGGTCTACATAATCAGTGTGTTCCCTTATTGTATTGTTATCCCAATTTTACTTTAGCCTTTAGATTTCAAGAAATCAATTATTAATCTCAATCTTTGTTTGTCAACATCAACAAAGCACCAATCTGGGATTGGTTGGTGGACGTCGTTCAGCATCTCTAATCATAAACTCAGATAGTTTAAAAATGACATCATTGAGTTGAAACACACTGGGCCATTACGCGCTCGGTACATTATTGGGGGAGGGGTGCAGTCGGTCTTATAAAAACATTGTAGGCAAACTAAACTAAACACCCATTATTCTCTTACTTCAGCGGAAGCCATATGGGTGCTCATTTTGACTCAACCACAGAGCTTTTGTACTGCCGCGGCTGATTAAGATGTTAAAGTGCACAGATGCCCTTGCAATTACAAGGCTCTCTGGTCAGTCCTCAGTCAGAGAAGGTGGAGGCATTTGTGTTGGAGACCTGACACACCTCCCCCCTCTACTCAGACCTCTCCTTTGCCCCCCAGGGGACATCAGTCACCCACTTGGAATAATTTTTTGGGGGGAAGAAATCAACACCACACAGCCATCACATGTCCTTTCTCACATTTTTTATTTTAGAACATTTGAGAACACACAAAAATGCAATGACTTTGAAATGATACAAGCACTTAATAACAAAATACGAAAAAAAGAATAAAAACCGTTCAGCATGAGCGACAGCAATAAATAGTAACTTCTTATCGCACAACTTAAGTGCGAACACAAAGGCAAACAACTATGTACAGATCTTTAGAAGAAAACAGATAGTATCCCATAGCAGGTATGAAGAAGAATGGCATGTCCCATCATATTGCTAGAACAATGCATCCTTTATAATGATCTGCAAGGAAATGTAGCAGGAGTAATATATACATTTGACAAGTCAATGGCCACCAGGCTCTGCCTGTAGATTTAAATCGTCTATTTACATACAACAATTTGATTTAGGGAGAACGAAAACTCAAGTGGCAACTACAAATAGACAAATCTTTAAAAACTGTACAAAATGTAGTTTGTCCCTGAAAATATAGCTTAGTTTTAACCTGAAGGTTAAAAGTCATTGGTTGGTGACTGTTAACTGGACAGGGCACCTGAAGACTCAGATTCAGTAGACACAGATGAAATGGGTCCTCTCTTTTTTGTCAGTATCTTATGACTTGATCTACTGCTGACAGTCAGTGCGTTCCGGGCAGATTTCTTAAATTTAACACCCAGGAAAGCATAAAGGATAGGGTTGAGACAACAGTGAAAGTATGCCAGAGCCTCTGTGATTGAGATCCAAGTCTGCAGACTCTGCTCCAGGGCACAGCTATGGGAGATCACATTGAGCAACATCAGGGTGTCCACAAAGATCCCCACACAGTATGGCAGCCAGCAGATGAAGAAGCACAGGACGAGGATGACAGTGGTCTTGAGAGCCTTTCTCTTCAACACCTGACCCTTGGACCCCTGGGACAGCTTGGCGATGATGATGCAGTAGCAGGTGAGGATGACCAACCCGGGAAGGACAAAGCCTACCAGAATGTGCTGGAAACGGAACCCCGCCATCCAGTAGAAGCTAGTTTCCTGGGGGTAGATGCGTTGACAGATGGTTCTGGAGACTCTATTCTGAGCTGTGGCAAACACTATGTCAGGCACGGTGAGAATCACAGCAGGTAGCCATACAGCTACATAGATCACTCTGTCTGCAAGAAACGTCCTGGTGCTTTGACTCTTGGTGGCATGCACCACTGCCAGGTACCTGTCCATACTGATAAAGGCCAGAATGAGGACGCTGCTATACAGGTTGATGGTGTAGATCACATGCACAGTGGTACAGAGGAAACCGCCAAAGTACCAACTGCTGGCCGCATCCACCGCCCAGAAAGGTAGCGTGAGGACGAATAGGAGGTCGGCCACCGAGAGATGCAGCCTGTATTTATCAGTCTTCGTTTGGACCTTTTTCTGGTAGCCCATCACTATCAATACCAGTCCATTCCCGACGATTCCTAACAGGAATATTATTCCGTAAACTGTCGGTAAGAAGATCCTTTGAAAATCATCACCACTGACTCTGTTGCACGGCTCCTCATAGCCCAAGTCATAATCCCCTGATTCTTCCGAGCTGTTGTCGTTGTAAAAAATGATGGTCTGCAAAAAAAAGGAGGGAGAAAGTGTGAATGTATAATAGTTTATAATAAGTATATTAAATCGAATAATTTGCTGTTTGTGAAAATATAATGTATGCCTATTATAGGGCTACATCTGCTATATTTGAGAAACTTCCACAATTCACTTGGAGAAAATCAAATACACACAAAAATAGCGGTCAATTATTGATGATATAATCTGAGAAACATTGTCTAATTGATTCTACAGGAAAACGATCTATAGCCCTATCCCTATATTACATCTATAGAGAGTATTAGCTACGTTTTTGAATGACTGAAATTGTAAACTCACCTCGTAATAAGAAGACATTGTGACTGAAAGAGAGCACTGTTTCTCTGCGGGTGCAGTGTATGAGCAACTTTGGTGACCTGAAGATTTGAATGCGCCTAAATAGCCTACTCCCCTTGCAATACCCCCTTGCGCTCCTCCCAAAGGCGGAGCCCTTGGTGGCGTGTGACACCATGTCGTTTTTAGGGTTACCATAGAAGTGGCCGACGCCCCCTAAATGCATAGACTATGAGAAAACTAAGTAGCCCGTATTTTACATTGGACCGATTCTACGCATGATTTTGAATGACGCGTAAATTGGGTTTGGAATCTCCGTGCACGGTGCAGCTATGTATTTTTCTCACAATAAATCAACGATGCTCCTCTCAACATTGATTTGGAGTGCTGTCAGGCATTTGCTGTGATGTGATTTGTCTGATAACAGTTTTCTCCAAACCCAGCCGCGACTCTTTCCACAGGTTGTCACTTTCTAAGTAGGCTACTGTTGTGTCTACACTTTTCAGGTGCTGATTGACCCAACGGGTTTGACATATCCCTCTCTCCCTTATGTACTCATTCCCAAGACAGATCATAACCCTGAACTCCGTTCTTCTCGCCCTTTTTCAACCAAAGTACTCTCACCATCTCTTATTTCAGTTGGAGTAATCCCCAGCAAGGGTTGGGTGATGACAAGGGGGCAGGTCACTATGATCTTTAGTGAAGAAAATGGTCACTCTGTAACCAAATAGCTGAGTATAGCATGCAAAGTTATCCTCTTTGAAATCTGATATGACTGATTGATTGAATGACTCTATCCACTTCACCAGTTCAATGTATGTGGGTTGTAAAAGCAAGTGTTTTTATGCACCACACTAATCACATCAGATACTATACATAGTGCATAGTGGAGACCACCAGTTGATGTGGATAGGATGTGGATTTTTTTTGCACTTTGGTTCAACTCTGTTTTCTGCAGGTCCCGGACTCCTGAGGAGAGGGGCCGGAGAGAGGGAGAATGCCCAATGTATGGGAATGGATGCCCTGCCCTTATCAAAGCTAGCCACTGGCAAACAGTTGTTTTCTGTCCCTTTTAAATCAAAAGCTGTGGTTGAAGAAGTGCTGATGGATTAAATGTAGAAGTGGTGTCTTCCTACATAAAACCCCACACTCTAAAACCACTTCACGCCACACGCAATGATGAATAGAGATTGCAGAGATTTTTTATTGCGAAAGCATACCGTCAGAAAATAAATAGTGAATTTGACAGTTTGTCAGAGTCCTCCTTTGGGGGGGAAGTGAATGCAGACTTGAAAACCTTGTTCTAGGGCTCATAGAAGGTAAAGAAGACCATTACCTTCAGTACAAATGTTTGGCCAACTATTCATTGCATTTTATGTGCACTCGTGTTTTAGTAAATACTCCACCATGCATGGAACAACACAGAAATGACTGTGAAATACATTAGTCTTGCCCACATTGTTTCTAGTGACCCTTGGATGTAAATCAACCCACTTTGGTTTTAGAGACCCTAATGCTAGATTGAGAGATATAATGTTTGTTTAGATCATTTAAAAAAATAGAAATGTAGTTGATATTTTCACTCTCTTTGTTGTTTTCTATTGGCATGCACTTTTCTTTTTTGCACAATCTCTAATGTTTTTCTCTTCCAAAAGACTGCAGAAAAAGTCTGCAGGTCTGCAAACCCCAATGTAAAGGAGCTTGTAGATAGCATTCGGTAATCAGAATACAAAATAACTATGAGCTACGTATAATACAAATCAGAAGTGTGAACAGCCGTAAGAGGGCTCTTCAGTCAAGAATGGGTATTAAAATGAAGTAAGAATGCAGGGGAGATAAAGAGAAGAATAAGCAGAGTCTTGTAGAGGTTGAGGCAACAATGGTTGTTTTCCAGTCACAACTCATCCATGGCCCACAGCAAGTTAGCAGAGAACATTTTCATCATGATTGAAGCACTCCAATATCACCTTCACCATTTTTGTTACCACATAGAAAAGGAGGTGCACCCTTTTGTTGTTAACTTTTGGGTTTCCCCCCAAAATAAGGTGTTTTTGAAATATGCTTTTCATCTGTCTGTAAGGAATGCCAACTGGTTGCAGCATATTTAAATGGGTGGGTCTTCAATAAAAGTGTTTTGATTAATTACGCAATATGGTACTTCTATGGATATTTGTCTTGAATGCAAGTACATACCCATTCGATTCCTATACTGAAACATTAGGAATACAGAGCTTACAGAGCTTTTCTCTCTCTGTTTATTCATGTTCTCTTTGCCGATAGGTTGATTTACCGACGTACAACATCCGTTAAAGACTCTGGTTTATTTTGTTGTTCGTTTCAACATGTCTGAACATTAAGGTATTCTCAGTATTCATATTGGAATGTACAACTCCAGTATCTAAAATGATTTTATCGGGGTACTACTGTTCTTCATGGTCTGTGGAGTCTTGGGGGAGGGGGAAGCTGTTTGCCATCTAGTAGGAGGTAGTAGGGATGAGAGATCCCTCATGCTTGTTTTGGCCTGCTCCCTGTGCTTTTGTGCAAAAGTTTGTCTCCTGTAAAGAGAGATGGGGTGAATAGAACATGACACCTGCGTAGGTGACACCTCACCCATGAACAGTGGTGATGTAGACAATTAGTCATAAAAACAAACATGTTTGGCTTTACATAGCTCCAAGTAGCTGAAGTTAATCGGAATTCATGTAGGAGGGTGCCAGCAAAAAAATGTAATTCCTCATTAAATTGGCACTTTGAAATATCTTAAAGAAAACATTCTTCTTGTGTAGAATTTTTTTTGTTCGGAAAGCTTCCGGAATGCATGTTTGAATGCTTGTGTTTATAGAAAGCCCTAAAAATGTAAACAATAGACCCGCTTTAAGGACAAAGGTTGTCCTTATCTGAGGAAGGCACCTTCAGAAACGTCCTACTTGGGTGTGGGGTGACTGTATTGACTTTAGGAAAACTCCTCCACTGACATCATTGGTCCCAATATGCTGGTCAGCAGGGCCTTTGCAGTATATGAACCACCTGTTTGTCAGAAACATCACTTATTTCTGAAGTTCTGTTGAAGAAAAACAACAACTTAAACCTTAGGTATGAATTGGAATGTTTCAGACAGTTGTGAAACAAGAGGGCGAGACACGGGCAGGTGAACAGAACAGATTCTCTTTCGAAAAAAAAAAAATGTCTTCTGCCGTATTCTGCTGTTTTATGAACAACAGCCTATTTGTGACAGGAGGAACGCACCCAAACTTGTCTGAACAAAAAAGAGGTTTTGGTTTCACCACCTGTTTAGGGTGAGACCTGTCTAACAGTATATAATTCTTACAAGCCAGCTCGTTGTTGCTGCTAGCCAAGGAACAGCCAGACAGGCTCTTAGCTGATGTTTAGCATGGTTCCTGTCACAGAGTTGACAGTCTACTTCAAATCAAAGACGGCCTCTGACTCATTGTTTAAATCTACAAATCAGTAATGTGCAAGATATTGGTGAAAGAGCTCACTGTAAATAAACTAACGCAGTCAGCGTAACTCATTGTTGAAAAGTACTGCATTATTGCATTTTGCTGTGATAGCAGGTGTCTACATCAGAACTGGCAGTGAAAGTTCAAGTGATGACTGTGTCCATCCTTCACTTCATGCTTATACGCACGCGGTCATTTAGCGCTTCTCATACAGAAATATAAAGAGGCTTGTATAAAGTCAGCAAACACAACTTCCTCTGTAAAGGTGGGGTCAAACAGGAAGTGGGAGGTTTTCAGAACATCTCTTCCTCTACCTACCTCTACATCTATCAGTTCTGTATAGAGCCAAGCCCTTGTGGAATGCTCTGCCACCAGAGGTTACTCAGGCAAAAAGCAAGTTTAGTTTAAAAAAACAAATAAAAAATATGTTGTATCACAGTGCCACTCCTCTTTCTAAATATCTAATTTAACTGTACTGTATACAGGAATACGAATATGTGTATATGAATACTGTGTAAATAGTATTTTTGTTGTTTCTTGCTGTCTTTTGTATATCTAAGTCTTTTTTTTATTTTATTGAATTTTGTGTCATATTGTATGTTGTTCTTGTCTATTACTGTTCTGTACTTTGTCATGTATTTGTACGTTTTGTGTGGACCCTAGTAAGAGTAGCTGCTGCATGTGTTGTAGCTAATGGATTCTAATTAACTAAACCCTGATGACACAAATCCTGCCGCTGTGTGACCTGACATGGGTTCACTGAGTAGTAGAAGCTTGAAAAAAGGCATGAGCCAATAAAATTGAAATAGGTGGCACTTCCCGTGAGGCTGTTGGGGAAGTGTATATCCAATTGGCTTGGAGCCCAAGTATAAGCCACAGCAGTGGTTGAGAAACATAGTGTTATGTTTTATAAGGGAAGGGTGTTTTTTATGTTTGTCCATGATAAATGCAACACGGGTTCCCTTTCCTTTGTTCCTAACGGCTAAACTGTGGTTTGCGGTGTGCAATAGCCTTAACAAACACCCAGTCTTCTTTTGTGAGATCTCAAATACTACAGTTGATATTACAAACATAGACCATGCAGCTCAAATAATTCTGCATTTAGGCCTACCCCTCTCTACGTAAATATTAATTTCAGTGGTTTATAAAATAATTATAATTGAGTTATTTTTGTCTAGAACACTGGTTCTCAAACCTGGTCCTGGGGCTGCACATTTTTGTTTTTGCCCTAGCCCTACACAGCTGATTCAAATTAATAACGGATGATTTGAATCAGGTTTGTGGTGCTAGAGCAAAAACAAAAATGTGCACCCCTCTGGGTCCCCAGGACCAGGGTTGAGAACCACTGCTCTAGAAGATAACTGTTTTCTGCGTCAATGTTCAATGAAGGACAGGTGATTTAGCATATAATTCAATAGCTCCCCATCAGTCTGAGTGATTCTCCTTCAGTGCTCTTCTTTCCATGGGCAGCAGGAGAGCTCTTTGCAGCACCTATTTGTGACAGAAGGCAATGAAAGGGATCACCACAGGCTGCCCTTCAAGCTTTCACTGATCTGAGATATCCATATGGCCCGGGTAGCTTTTAGAAGAGAGGGAAGGCCCCATCCAATGTATAGGCAGGTCAGCACTGCCCTGATCTACTTAGATAAGAGGAACAATAGTCCAGATGACAGTAGATAAGGTTTATAGACAGTCTGAGGAGATCAAGTCATAAACCTGCTGTTAATCCAGACTTAATTCAAATCCCCTGCATTAGCACTCAGTGAGACATCAACATGCGGATAAGGCTCACTATTGAGCACATTCATATCTTCATTATTAATTGGTGTATTGTTACACAATACATCAAATGATGCTTTATTCATTGAAAAGGGAATAGATGTATTTCAGTATAGTAGAGTGAACATTTTTAATTAAAAAAAAAAGTGTTTTGATTTAAGATTGCTTGTCGCTTTCCTTTCTCTCGGATGAGAACAAAAATTAGCTTTAAAACATGGGAATCATGTGGTGAGCATGGATACATCTGACTATTAGCAAGTTGTTTCACATGAAGATGGGATCTTCATTAGCTTTATAAATGTTACGTAGATGGAGCATTTTTAACATCCTCTCTGCAAAGACACAACGTTACATCAGATCTGTCACCTCTGGCATTTGCTTTTAGGCCTGATTTATAGCTCCACTCATCACGGTCGGACTGAGCCCATTAACTATTTAACTCAACATATACAGTATGATAATTCCTGTCAAGGCATGACCCTTTCAATGAGTAGATAGTTGGAAAATACTATGTTATGGCATGGATCTGTCCCAAATACTAGAAAACAAAGAACCAAAGGATGGATATCAGCCCAGCTAGAGAGACACTTTTTACTTCTACTCTGGTGCCTTGAAAGTCTGAAAGACGACACAGAGGGTCCTTCTTGCCTGAAGCGAGAACAAAACAAATAGTTGTTTTATTTTTATTTTCCTGTTGTCTCTAGGAAAGGGTAATAGAAAGTAAAACAGGCACCTGATTTGTTTCTGCTCTCTTTCACAGGAAGTGAGCAATAATTATGAGCCCCCAAGTGAAACTGTATTCCTAATTATAGTGCGTTCAGTCGTCTGGTGCTCCCAAGGAGCCAGTAGGAATCGGTTGCCAGCTGGGGTTTGTGTTTGAGTAGGAACAAAAGCAGTTCCTCAGACTGATTATTGGTAATGTTCATTATTTCACAAAAACATTTTCCATGTGAATGCGACAGTTGATTTTAGGCGTCCTCTTTAGATCTCAAACTAGCAGAAATGCACAGTGGGATGATACAACACTTTTTTTGAAGATTAAGGTAGTTTCCCATGGGAATAATACAATTGGTGGGTTTTTAAGCAAAGTAAACAACCCTCCCTCCCCCAGTGGTATAGTTTCCTCCGTCTGTAGTCTCTGTGGACAGATCCTAAAGGATCTCACTCTGGGCCCGAGGGCTTTGTAATCTGCTGGCTTTTGGTTTATTTTCCCAGAGTTTGAGGCACAATAGAAATATTTTCTTGCTAAATACTTAAGATCCCTTTGCTGATATGGAGGGTTTATTTTCCTTGCTTGCTCCCCTGAATCCTTCGAGGATTGTTTTTGACTAAATATAGATCTGGTGTAAATAATAAATTTGGGTTCACTGCTCATTGACCAGTGTCCTGTCTACCTTGTTGATGATTTAATAGGGGTAAGTTAGGCCATTTAAAACAGGAGGTAAATTATGGTTTACTGCTCATTGAACATCAACATGTCTTTTCATGGAACACAAACATAGCCCTTTAATGTGTCAGAGCTTCTTCTTTGGTTGGTTAAATGTTTCATGAGATGCAATTTGTGGAAAACTCAGCTCAGTTATATTGGCAATATCTGTGTGAAATGTATTTCTGAAGTAAATCTGTTTTTACTCATTAGATGTGACGCGCAGGTATTTTGAGAAAGAAAATAGGACTGTCTGGAAATGTCCCATATGTCTCTGTAGAGATGTTGGTTGAACTCTCTCACGTGACTCCGGAGCTTACGGCAAGAATTAAATGATCTTTTATCTATCTTCCAACCTTGAGATAATCAAGGATTTTACTGAGCTTGTTAGCAGCCACGTATAAACTGATACTGTATCGACTGATTGTCATCTGCCAAGGACCCGGACACTTTGATATTTGTTTTGGGCTACTGGCATCTAAGGCAGACCACAGGCTTATCAAGTGTCAGCAGCAGACACTCTGGGTTATCAGCTGCATCTACAATGCTGTAAGAGTTGGGTCCTTCAGTTATCTTTGTCTACAGTGGTCATGTGTTTACTCCGGTCCTGTATCAAGATAAGCCTGGTATATTTGGTTGTTTTATAATACATTAATATACTGCAGCTACCACATACGCTATACACCTGTGTCATTCCCATAGTGGGAATATCTTGTATCATAACATAAGGTAAAAACATTTGTGTGCCTGTTTTAAGCACAATGATCCAAATGGGTCCTGTTTGGACAGTAATCGCAGAGAAATTGTACATATGTAGTTATAGCCATGTTCATGAAGCAGAGATTCCTTTATATTTCACACGTATTTGTAGCAAAGGTGACTGTTCAGAACAGGCTGCCTGCCAACTTACAGTGATGCAGTGAAACCTCTGGACACTCATCATTCAATCATCGTTCACCTCTCCAACAGAGGGCACAGACGTCGGCTTTCATTCTTCCTTCAAATCAAATCAATGTCTGTTCCATCATGGCGCCCCATTGCTTCAGGGGCTAGTTAGGATCAATCTGCAGGGTATTGTCTTGCAGGATGATGTCTGTTCACTAGCTAGCTGTTTATATCTGGTACTGAGGCACGTGTGTCTATAGACTAATTGAATTATCAGGGGTAGTACGCTCCCTTGGGATATTTCCATATGGTTTCATATGTATCTGACAATATTAGATGACTTAAAGATATATGGGGTGACAGGTACCCTAGTGGTTAGAGCGTTGGGCCAGTAACTGAAAGGTTGCTGGATCGTCTCCCTGAGCTGACATGGTAAAACTCTGTCCTTCTACCCCTGAACAAGGCAGTTAACCCACTGTTCCCCGCTAGGCTGTCATCGTAAATAAGAATTGGTTCTTAAGGTTCTTAACTGACTTGCCTATTTAATTAAAGGAGAAATAATATTTTTGTGTTATTTAATTGTATATATCAGAACTGTCTTCTGTGTCTTGGTGGAGATTCTCAGTGCATATCAGGTAGTTCTTAGACGTTATTCAATTATTGTGATTATGATCCAAAGGAGATCTTTTATGTATTTCAAATAACTTGCTTTTGTCCTCTCCTGTGACCTCCTACACCCCAGTGTGTCAGTCAGTACATCAGTCTTACTCGCCTAACAATGTCCAAAAAGAGTTACTCAACCACAGACTCACCACCTGTGCCTCTCCCTCAAGACAACAGTCTCCCATTTCCAAGCTATTCTCTTAGTCATGATTCATTGAATGAAGTACTTTTCGTGCCCACGGGCAGGTTTTCATAATAGGCAAAAGAAAAGTTGTTTAGTAAATCATAATTTATCTCAGGCCACTTCAGGGCATTCTCTCCAAAGGGATTGTGATGGCATATTCCCTTTGTAACTGAGAGTAAAATGAATACTATAAATCACATCATAAAATGAATACACTTGTAGTCAGTTATATACTGTAATGTTGGGTCTCAGACAACTATTTCCTTTGTTCTACTGCTGCAAAAATGCTCTTCTAGTTGCTTAATGTAGGATCAGTGTGGCAATATCTCATTCCATCCAAACACAAGGTCCATCTTTATTTCAGAGGGAGATAATCCCAAAAAATCCAACCCAGGAAAGAACATCTATCCCTTTCAAATATCAACAATTTGAACAAATGGTGCAAACAGACGTTCTGTTCAACATATGGTTGTGTGGGAGAATATACAAATCACTACCCGTTTATGTTGTTGGCATCACCAGTTAATCTTGGCCCAAACAAGCACATAAACACACAGTGAGATATGCTTCAAGATGGGTGCAGACATGCAGCTTTTCGTTTAGTCTCTTTTTTTGTGACCAACTTTTTACTCAGTTGTGTCATTGTTAGGATGACACCTTTCCAACAAGTCAGGTCGTTACATTTCTGCCCTGAGAGAGCTTCCCCGGTCAACTGTAAGTGCTGTTATTCTGAAGTGGAAACGTCCAGGAGCAACAACGGCTCAGCCGTGAAGTGGTATGTCACACAAGCTCACAGAACGGGCCGGCGAGTGCTGAAGCACGTAGCGCGTAATAATTGTCTGTCCTCTTTTGCAACATCATCAGCAGCATACCACCCTGCATCCCTCTGCTGGCTTGCTTCTGAAACTTAGCAGGGTTGGTCCTGGTCAGTCCCTGGATGGGAAACCAGATGCTGCTGGAGGTGGTGTTGGAGGGCCAGTAAGAGGCACTCTTTCCTCTGGTCTAAAAAAAATCCCAATTCCCCAGGGCAGTGATTGTGGGCATTTCCCTTTTGTAGGGTGTCGTCTTTCAGATGGGATGTTTAACGGGTGTCTTGACTCTCTGTAGTCACTAAAGATCCCATGGCACTTATTGTAAGAGCAGTGGTGTTAACCCTGGTGTCCTGGCTAAATTCCCAATCTGGCCATCATACCATCATTGCCACCTAATCATCCCCAGCTTACAATTGGCTCATTTATCCCCCTTCCTCTTCCCTGTAACTATTCCCCAGGTGGTTGCTGTAATGAGAATGTGTTCTCAGTCAACTTATCTGGTAAAATAAGGGTTAAATAAAATAACACTGCCTCTGAAAGCAACGTCAGCACAATAATTATAAGTCGGGAGCTTCATGAAATGGGTTACCATGGCCGAGCAGCCGCACACAGGTACAGTGCCTAGCGAAAGTATTCGGCACACTTGAACTTTGCGACCTTTTGCCACATTTCAGGCTTCAAACATAAAGATATAAAACTGTATTTTTTTGTGAAGAATCAACAACAAATGGGACACAATCATGAAGTGGATTGACATTTATTGGATATTTCAAACTTTTTTAACAAATCAAAAACTGAAAAATTGGGCGTGCAAAATTATTCAGCCCCTTTACTTTCAGTGCAGCAAACTCTCTCCAGAAGTTCAGAGATCTCTGAATGATCCAATGTTGACCTAAATGACTAATGATGATAAATACAATCCACCTGTGTGTAATCAAGTCTCCGTATAAATGCACCTGCACTGTGATAGTCTCAGAGGTCCGTTAAAAGCGCAGAGAGCATCATGAAGAACAAGGAACACACCAGGCAGGTCCGAGATACTGTTGTGAAGAAGTTTAAAGCCGGATTTGGATGCAAAAAGATTTCCCAAGCTTTAAACATCCCAAGGAGCACTGTGCAAGCGATAATATTGAAATGGAAGGAGTATCAGACCACTGCAAATCTACCAAGACCTGGCCGTCCCTCTAAACTTTCAGCTCATACAAGGAGAAGACTGATCAGAGATGCAGCCAAGAGGCCCATGATCACTCTGGATGAACTGCAGAGATCTACAGCTGAGGTAGGAGACTCTGTCCATTTGACAACAATCAGTCGTATATTGCACAAATATGGCCTTTATGGAAGAGTGGCAAGAAAGCCATTTCTTAAAGATATCCATAAAAAGTGTCGTTTAAAGTTTGCCACAAGCCACCTGGGAGACACACCAAACATGTGGAAGAAGGTGCTCTGGTCAGATGAAACCAAAATTGAACTTTTTGGCAACAATACAAAACGTTATGTTTGGCGTAAAAGCAACACAGCTGAACACACCATCCCCACTGTCAAACATGGTGGTGGCAGCATCATGGTTTGGGCCTGCTTTTCTTCAGCAGGGACAGGGAAGATGGTTAAAATTGATGGGAAGATGGATGGAGCCAAATACAGGACCATTCTGGAAGAAAACCTGATGGAGTCTGCAAAAGACCTGAGACTGGGACGGAGATTTGTCTTCCAACAAGACAATGATCCAAAACATAAAGCAAAATCTACAATGGAATGGTTCAAAAATAAACATATCCAGGTGTTAGAATGGCCAAGTCAAAGTCCAGACCTGAATCCAATCGAGAATCTGTGGAAAGAACTGAAAACTGCTGTTCACAAATGCTCTCCATCCAACCTCACTGAGCTCGAGCTGTTTTGCAAGGAGGAATGGGAAAAAATGTCAGTCTCTCGATGTGCAAAACTGATAGAGACATACCCCAAGCGACTTACAGCTGTAATCGCAGCAAAAGGTGGCGCTACAAAGTATTAACTTAAGGGGGCTGAATAATTTTGCACGCCCAATTTTTCAGTTTTTGATTTGTTAAAAAAGTTTGAAATATCCAATAAATGTCGTTCCACTTCATGATTGTGTCCCACTTGTTGTTGATTCTTCACAAAAAAATACAGTTTTATATCTTTATGTTTGAAGCCTGAAATGTGGCAAAAGGTCGCAAAGTTCAAGGGGGCCGAATACTTTCGCAAGGCACTGTATAATATCGCCATTTTGACTCTGGAGCAGTGGAAACATGTTCTCCGGAGTGATGAATCACTAACTAACTAACTAATACTGAATGCATCTTTTTAACCTTAGATGTTTTAAGATCCTCACATACTAGGAACTTACTAATACTTTTTAATGTATAACAGGCTTTGAATATTTCCTTTAACCTGTCACACATCCAACTTTGTGGCAAAAGTTTGGGGAAGGCCCTTTCCTGTTTCAGCAAGACAAAGCTCCCGTGCATAAAGCAAGGTCCATACAGAAATGGTTTGTGGAGATTGGTGTGGAAGAATTTGACTGGCCTGCACAGAGCCCTGACCTCAACCCCATCGAATACCTTTGGGTTGAATTGGGACACCGACTGCGAGCCAGACAAAATCACCCAACATCAGTTCCCGACATCACTAATGCTCTTGTGGCTGAATGAAAGCAAGTCCCTGTAGCAATGTATTAATCCAGGGCTTTTGATCAGGGAAGCGAACCCTCACCGTGGGGCAACGTCACCAATGAATTTCCTAATGAAGCCAGTGACGGAGATGCTTAGCTCAATGTTATCAGCGGAGTCTTCGGAACATATTCCAATCAGCGCTAGCAAAGCAGTCCTGTAGCATAATCTCTGATTCTGGTGACCATTTCTCAACAAAGCGAGTCACAGGTACTTCCTGTTTGAGTTTATGCTTGTAAACAGGAAGCAGGAGTACGTAATTATGATCTGATTTGCCCAGAAGGCGGACGAGGTAAGGCCTTGTATGCTTGCTTGTGGGTAGAATAGCAGTGTTCTAGGACTTTATTGCCCCTAGTGGCGTTGAAGACGTGTTGATGGAAGTTGGGCATCAAGTCTCTTAGTGACACGGAATTAAAATAGCCGGAAACCAGAAAAGCAGCCTCTGGATATAGGTTTTCTTGTTTGTTTATAGCTCATAGTTTATACCTTCCACCTCGCTGGAGTTAGCACACTAGCTGGTGTTGATGTAGAGGACCCCCCCCTTGATTTCCCCGACATCACTTTCCTGTCCGCCTGGTGAATGGAGAATCCATCAAGTTGGATAGTATCTGTCCAAGAGCCATGTTTCAGAAAAGCAAAGAATATTGCAGCTTCGAGAGTCCTGTTGGTAGCAAATCCGTGATCGGAGGTCATCCATCTTATTTTCAAGTGCCTGTAGAATGGAGGGAAGAGGTGACCGGTTTCCCTTCAATTTTTTGGATCAAAGAAAATAGATGTGTAGATAATAGTATGATATAAATTTGTGAGAACGATTTATACCTGTTTTAGTAGAAAGTGTACTCTTGCTTTAGGATTATGTGCTCGCTAAGCATCAATAAGGTTGTAATCAGAGTATATGCTGGAAAGCCTTGGTTGCATGTGGATTGTAGTTGATCTTATTACATTTGTCCAGCATGTAATTTTTTTTTTTTGAATGTATGCCTGTCCCAATAACCTGATGGAATTCGGTTAGTTCATAATTCATACGAATTTGGATCATATACATACATTTTCTTTCCATTATGGATACATGTAAGGAAAGTGATTCTGCCTTCTTGTTCTTCGCCTTTACCCAAGATGGTAATTTTGAGTTTCTTATGTATCATTACGATTACACCTTTAGTTTTGTTTGGGACTGATGGAAAAGCAGCCAGTTTGCACAAATTGTTCTCTGTTCTATTTTTTACTGTCTCTCCTGACAAAACTCCTACTAAACAGTCAGCAGCTGTTACCTCGAACGACAGTGGTGTCCCACGGCTTGTTGTTGTTCTCTGTCTGCTTACTCATTACTGATCACACCACAACTTTGCCTTTACTTCTGTCTGTCTGCTGAATGTTGTGTGTCCTCTGATAGATGAGCCAGATGCTGAGAGCCGAAGGGGCTGCTGTGAAATCAATAGGCCTCACAGATTGATGAGTCACTATCACACAGACTCATCTACCCCACCCCTTTGCACTTCCCTGATCTTGGTTTGTGTGAGAGCTAGAAGAATAAGAAAGACGAACCCAGCTAACAACAAACGTTCCCACAACAAGAGAGAATGTTCCCTTAAGAGTCTCATTAGTTCATTACCTAACGTTTTCATAGGAATGTTCCAGTGATGTTTCCAAGAGACCATTCAAACAGAACTTACCCAGAACGTGGTTACCGTGTTCTCAGAATATTCCATATTAATGTTTCATTGGAACGTGTTTTCTGAGGGTTAGGATAATATTCCATCAACGTCATACCTAACATACACAGAACATGGTTTCCATGTTCTCAGAATATAAGATATTAATGTTCTAGAAAGGTTTCATGGGAATGTTGCAAAAACATTCCTGTGTCCAACTATGTTTTGGTATTTTCTTCATTAATCCACTGTTTATACAGTGCCAAAAGGTTTTGCATGTCAGCAGTCAAGTTTTCAAGATAATATCTGTCACTTGCCACGTCATCATTATATAGTTTTTGAGTGGTTGTACCTTTTAAGTGAAAACTCTCCTAACTCAAAATGCAAAACATGCTAAATAGATTCTCAGGTGTTTTTTAGCTAAAATACATAGAATGTTCCCGTAACTAGGGAACATAGTAACTAAGGAAAACGGGACACTCAAACACCAGGGGAACATTACAGGTAACATTACAAAAACGTTCTCTCTCTCCCTATAATTGTTAGTTGGGAAGTGAGTGTACTTGTTTTTGTGTCTGCTGCAAGCACACTGTCGAACTGATGACAGATTGTGTCAAAATACTCTTCCTGTTTACACCATCATTAATTGTTAGAGACTGTTTGGAAATGAAGGATCTATCTTATCAGGCTAAAATCAGTAGTCTGTAAATAGGTAATAGTTTACCAAGTGAAAGTCTCCTTACAATACTGTGGAACTAATCCTGTGGAAACAAGTGGTGAGTTTCACCTCCCACGAATTAACTAAACCAAACAATCTCTGTACCGACGGCATTAACCCTTATAGAAAGGGACACTGGATAAATATTTAATGGCTCTGAAGTCTTCCTCATTAGTGCGTTCCTCTGATTTGGTCATTGTGCTTGTATAGTTCCCTCTATAAGGCACATGGCCTGTTCTCTCAGTTGAGGATGGGGGAGGAGGGGGGTGAAGTGTGCCTGGTCTGTAGTCAATGGCCAGTGCTTAGCTCAACAGGCCATAGACACAAAGGCCAAAGGCATTAAGGCGGTGACATCCCCAGGCCACTGTGAAAGCCTACGAGTGATTCAGTGTGCTTTGTGGCTCTGGACAATGCAGGACGGCATATATGGAGCAGGGCCATACTCAGCTCAGTGTGGCAACCCTCCTACTGAGAGGCTTTACACCAGCTGTTCATTGAGCAGAAAAGGACATATATATGGGTTGTGTTACTACCAGACGATTGGTGTGCAGTGTTTATATTTGTTCAACTGAAATTAGGAATACTCAGTTTAGCCACACATTCGAGGGACTACAGAAATTAGACATTCAGAAAATACACAGTACAATAATTTGTTTTGGACCGGTCAACTGAAAACGGTCTCTGTGATGGTAAGGGAAAGATTACCCTGGCTGACCCTTTCAGAGATTATGCGTTTACTCAGTGTGTGTCAAGTTATTAGTGTAACTAACAAGCTCTTACAGGTGCCTAAGCTCTCACAGGTGTCTAAACTTTAACCCTTCATGTGACCCGTAAATAACGTACATAAAAGAGTTGCAAATGTGAGTAGATGCTCTTTTACACTGTCACCGTGGTTTATCCATCCAAACCCTGATAAGATTTAAAGCTTGGGCAAGTTAAAACAGTAGACATTGTAAGGTCATCAGTCATTTACAGATTATATCACCATCTAATTTGTAAAGATGACATAATGTTAGACCTCTGGTTTTGGTTTTTAAAGTGCTATATAACACCACTGGAATGTGTATAATAATTACAGAGGTGGTTGGAATAGCATCAATCACAGTGAAATGTAGTAGGTGTAAGGGATTTCTTCCATTGACGGAGAGGCGGACCAAAGCGCAGCGTGGTTATTTTGACTCATGTTTTAATAAATCACTTCACATGAACAAACTAACAAACTAACAAAACAAGAAACGTGAAAACCCAAAACAGCCCTATCTGGTGCAAAACACAGAGACAGGAACAATCACCCACAAACACACAGTGAAACCCAGGCTACCTAAGTATGATTCTCAATCAGAGACAACTAATGACACCTGCCTCTGATTGAGAACCATACTAGGCCGAAACATAGAAATACCCAAATCATAGAAAAACAAACATAGACTGCCCACCCAACTCACACCCTGACCATACTAAATAAATACAAAACCAAGTAAATAAAGGTCAGAACGTGACAGTACCAAACCCCCCCCCCCCCAAAGGTGCGGACTCCGGCCGCAAAACCTTGACCTATAGGGGAGGGTCTGGGTGGGCGTCTGTCCGCGGTGGCGGCTCTGGCGCGGGACGCGGACCCCACTTCACTATTGTCTTAGTCCGCCTCATTGTCCGCCTCCATGGCTCTCGGCGGCTCGGGACAGAGGGGCGGCCTGGCTGACTGGCGGCCCCTGGCTGACTGGCAGATCTGGAAGAGTCTGGTTGACTGGCAGATCTGGAAGAGTCTGGTTGACTGGCAGATCTGGAAGAGTCTGGTTGACTGGCAGATCTGAAAGAGTCTGGTTGACTGGCAGATCTGGAAGAGTCTGGTTGACTGGCAGATCTGGAAGGGTCTGGTTGACTGGCAGATCTGGAAGGGTATGGTTGACTGGTAGATCTGGAAGAGTCTGGTTGACTGGCAGATCTGGAAGAGTCTGGCTGACTGGCGGCACTGGAAGAGTCTGGCTGACTGGCGGCACTGGCGGCCCCTGGCTGACTGGCGGCACTGGCAGCCCCTGGCTGACTGGCGGCACTGGCGGCCCCTGGCTGACTGGCGGCACTGGCGGCCCCTGGCTGACTGGCGGCACTGGCGGCCCCTGGCTGACTGGCGGCACTGGCGGCCCCTGGCTGACTGGCGGAACTGGCGGCCCCTGGCGGCCCCTGGCTGACTGGCGGCACTGGCGGCCCCTGGCTGACTGGCGGCACTGGCGGCCCCTGGCTGACTGGCGGCACTGGCGGCCCCTGGCTGACGGGCGGCACTGGCGGCTCCTGGCAGACGGGCGGCACTGGCGGCTCCTGGCAGACGGGTGGCTCAGGCGGCGCTGGGCAGACGGGCAGCACTGGCGGCGCTGGGCAGACGGGCGGCACTGGCGGCGCTGGGCAGACGGGAGGCTCAGATGGCGCTGGGCAGACGGGGAGCTCAGATGGCGCTGGGCAGACGGGAAGCTCCGGCAACGCTGGACTGAGTAGCTCTCGTAGCGCCGAACAGGCGGGAGACTCCGGCAGCGCTGGAGAGGAGGGAGACTCCAGCAGTGCTGGACAAGCGAGGCGCACTGTAGGCCTGATGCGTGGTGCTGGCACTGGTGGTACTGGGCCGAGGTCACGCACAGGAAGCCTGGTGCGGGGAGCTGCTACCGGAGGGCTTGGGTGTGGAGGTGGTACTGGAAAGACCGGACCGTGCAGGCGCACTGGAGCTCTTGAGCACCGAGCCTGCCCAACCTTACCCGGTTGAATGGTCCCGGTCGCCCTGCCAGTGCGGCAAGGTGGAATAGCCAGCACTGGGCTATGCAGGCGAACCGGAGACACCGTGCGCAAGGCTGGTGCCATGTAAGCCGGCCCAAGGAGACGTACTGGGGACCAGATGCGTAGAGCCGGCTTCATGGCACTTGGCTCGACGCTCACTCTAGCCCGGCCGATACGCGGAGCTGGAATGTACTGCACTGGAGACACCGTGTGCACCATAGCATAACACAGTGCCTGCCCGGTCGGTAAGCACAGGGAGTTTGCGCAGGTCTCCTACCTGGCGTAGCAATACTCCCTGTTAGCCCCCCCCCCCAATACATTTTTGGGGCTGACTCCCGGGCTTCCTTGCCAACCGTGTTCCCTCATATCGCCGGCTCCTCTCTCTGGCTACCTCTGCTCTCCTCGCTGCCTCCACCTGTTCCCATGGAAGGCGATCCTTTCCCGCCAGGATCTCCTCCCATGTGTAGCAACCCTTGCCGTCCAACACATCGTCCCAAGTCCATTCCTCTATGCGCCGCTGTTGCTTCTCCTGCTGCTGCTTTTGCCGTTGCCCGTTACCACGCCGCTTGGTCCTGTTGTGGTGGGTGATTCTGTAAGGCTCCGGGTGTCGTGGGTGTGGAGTCAAATGCAGGAGACAGAGAGTTCAATGCTGTGCGTCTTTTAATAGCACCAACGCACCACAGGGTGCTCACAAAAGTTACGTTCCCAAACACAGGGAATCAAAATGTACAATGGAAAAAATCACGACCAGGCACTAACACGTACCTCTTACAACAGAGCCGAAGGTTACATTGAAATACCCAAATCATAGAAAAACAAACATAGACTGCCCACCCAACTCACGCCCTGACCATACTAAATAAATACAAAACCAAGGAAATAAAGGTCAGAACGTGACAGTAGGTCTACTAGTTCTAAATGACAGTGGTGAAAAAAGTACCCAATTGTCAGACTTGAGTAAAAGTATAGGTACCTTAATAGAAAGCTACTCAAGTCAAAGTGAAAGTCAGCAAGTAAAATACTACTTGAGTAAAAGTCTAAAAGTATTTGGTTTTAAATATACTTAAGTTTAAAAAGTAAATGTAATTGCTAAAATATACTTAAGTATTAAAGTACAAGTATAAATACCTTAAAATTCCTTATATTAAGCAAAGCAGACTACACCATTTTGTTTTCTTTTTTAAATCTACGGATAGCCTGGGGCACACTCAAACACTCAGAGATTATATACAAAGGATGCATTTGTGCTTAGTGAATTCGCCAAGCCAGAGGCAGTAGGGATGACCACGTGTTGTCTTGATAAGTGCGTGAATTTGACTATTTTCCTGTCCTGCTAAGCAATCAAAATGTAACGAGTACCCTTGGTTGTCAGGGGAAATGTATGTAGTAAAAAGCACAATATTTTCTTTAGGAATGTAGTAAAGTTCAAGTAAAAGTTGTCAAAAATTTCAACAGTAAAGTAATGTATATACACCATAAAAAAACGACTTAAGAAATACTTTTAAGTATTTTTACTTAAGTACTTTACACCACTGCTAACCGATAAGAGGTATATCTTGACATTAGGACCCACTGTGGTTGACACAAATATTACTATACAAATTACTATACACAATTCTTGCAACTTTTAGAATGTTATATATATATGGGGATACAATCTTCCCAGCTCTGCAGATTCTGCTGTGAGGAGGCAGAGTCATTAGATCATTTATTTTGGTATTGTCCATATGTAGCTCGTTTTTGGTCACAGGTCCAGGAATGGCTGAAGAATTGCAACATTTGCCTAGAACTAACGATGCAGACAGCAATACTGGGTGATTTGAAAAGCCAGAGTCAATCAATCAATAATATAATAATTATTTTAGCAAAAACTTTTATTTTTAATCTACAATCTGTAGAAGCTATGAGAATAGAAAGGTTCAATTCGTTTGTGAAGCATCACAGCACAGTTGAGAAATATATGGCAAATAGAAATCCAAAATGGATGATGTTGAGAGATAGATGGGAGAGGTTGAATGGAGCTGAAGGGAGGGACTAATAGCAAGATAAACCATGTAAAACATACGGGGTCTGTGAAATGAATATATGTTCAGAACTTTTGTGAAATAGCACAGTTACAAATATAAATCAAATTGGATGGACATCAGAAATAGAGGAAGGACTAAAAACAAAAATAACTAGTGTAAAATAGACTGTGTATGTCAAATGTGTATAAGATGTATAAATTGAAGGTAAAAGCCGAAGTCTTTATTAGTTTACTCCAATTGGGGGATCGGTGGTAGGGTTTGCGGGGAATAATAATAAAGGTATATTCTTTTAAAAAGTATGTATGTCTATATAGGTATGTGTATGTATATATGTGTATGCATGTGTGTATGGATATATATATTTACCAAAATATATATGGGAGATTGGAAATGATGCAGACAATTACATTGATGGAACCAATATTCTTTCCACAATATTTAAGCTGATCCACCTCTTTAAAAAAATATTAAAAAAAAAATAATAATATATATATATATATACAAATAAAATTGTTAACATTGTTGGGAGAAGTGGTTCTAAGAGAGCACAACTCAAAACACAAACACTTGGAAACAAGGTGTCACATGAGGTTCGATGTTGTTTTTGAGTTTTATTTTTTAAGAACTATTCTCATGCTGGGTTTCAGCTAAAGCTGTCACTATAGATTCTTATTAAGTTGAATTTATAACGCAGTAAGTGAGGTTCTAAGCCTCCCTCTCGGGTCACTCTAGGGTTGGACATATGACACAGTGACCATAAATCTCTGCCCCAGCGACCCCTTGTCACTCTCTAATGCCTGTGATTGGTTAACAAAGACAGATCAGGGTCAGACCTGGTTGTTTTGACTTCAGTGATAAAATTACTCTGCCTGTTAGAGGTTCCCCACCCCCTACTCCAAGTCACAGAAACACACAAGTAGCATGTGCATTACCAGTTAGACAACTGTCTATTGCATAATTATGTGTGCACTGTTGTGTTTTTGTTTGTGTATACTTTTCACTTTCTAAAGAGAAGCACCAAAAACACAGAGACAACTAATTCAAGCCCTGGCAGGGAAAACTATGTAGAGAATCACCCTTGGGTGGTATTTTATGACGCCTAGACCTCTGTTGTAAAAGAGAATCCTGTCTGTGCAGTGAGTGCTCTTCTATTCACATGTGTCTGTTGTATATTATGTGGAAGGACTGAAAGCCATTGGAGGAATTGCCTGTATGATCCATTGTATCTGATATGAATTATTTCAGGCCATGAAGAGAAAAGCCAATAGATGGTGCTCATCTTTTCCTTTATTTATTCATTTATATAATCATTTAGTATTTACATAACTCATGCATACTTCTACTGATCTAGGATCTTATTAACAACTCATTCGTAACATATAGTACGAATTGGATTCGTAACACATATCATAAGAATTGCAAAACCAGAAAATAACACATCATATGAAATTGATGATGTAAGTACACAATTTGATGACATAGTACACAAAAAAGCGGGGAACACAAGTGTTAGAGTTAGGAGAACATTCCCCTTTCCTGCAGTCAAATGGCCTAGTGGCCTCATGGGTGGAATATTATAAATATTTTAAATAATTTCATAATTCAAAAGCATTATAAAAAAAAAGAGCAAAAATCCAGTGTTTCTTTGTCAAACGGTTTTGTTGTACAGTATTTCAGTCTTCCGTTATGTATATAAAGTGTAGTATTAGGATGCAAATTCAACATTGAATACATTTCAACCCTATATCTGACATGGTGCAGGTGTATTCTTTTTTTTAAGCCGATAACCATGTGTGTGAGGTGTATATACTTTTGTTTCAAAGTATATTTGTTTAAGACTACCAAGAAAGACTCTGTGTGACACTGATTTAGCCCACTGCCGTAAAAGGTTAATGTCAAACAGAACTTACCCGGAACGTGGTGGCCATGTTCTCAGACTATCTAATATTCATTTTTTTTACTTTTACTGTTGAAAAGTGATATCCCAGGGATAAATACAGTAAAGTACACACTAAAGGGTAACAAAAATTAGTTTTGAGCAAAATAGTGCAAACTTCAAAGAGTAGGGCATTCAAGGAGTTGGTCTGATGGTAATCCGTGATGTCATCGGCCTCCCCCCTTGGTTATGGAACAATAGAGAAGCAATAGAGAACAAAAGAGGAAAAGCCCACCACCCACTTGTGCTATACCATGACTTACCGTGACCACCTACTGAGATTTGCCTTTTGTTAAGTAAATCTAATGTTGAAAAACGCGCCAATCGGGAGCAGCAGCTGTGATTGTGAGTTGGAAGAGTCCCACAGGGCAGTACACAATTGGCCCAGCATTTGTCCAGTGTAGGCAGCCAAGGTAAATAAGAAATTGTTTTGAACTGACATTTCTCGTTAAATAAAATAAAAATTATGTTCTAGACATGTTTCATTGGAATGTTGCATTAACATTCCTCTGTCCAACCACTTTAAAACACAGGACATTCTGCCATAGTCCCCTGGAGGCGTTTGGCTTGCTCAAATCAAATCAAACTTTATTTGTCACATGCACTGAATACAACAAGTATCAAGTACTTTACCGTGAAATGCTTACTTACAAGTCCTTAACCAAAAGAGCAGTTCAAAGAAGAGTTAATAAAATATTACCAAATAAACTAAAGTAAAAAACTATAAAAAGTAACACAATAACATAACAATAACGAGGCTATAAACAGGAGGTAGCAGCAGTGTACAAAATAAATGGGGGGCGGTCAATGAAATAGTCCGGTGGCCATTTGATTAATTGTTCAGCAGTCTTATGGCTTGGAGGTAGAAGCTGTTAAGGAGCCTTTTAGTCCTAGACTTGGCGTTCCGGTATCGCTTGCCGTGCGGTAGCAGAGAAAACTGTCTATGACTTTGGTGACTGGAGTATGACAATTTTATGGGCTTTCCTCTGACACCGCCTATAATATAGGTCCTGGATTACAGGAAGCTTTGCCCCGGTGATGTACTAGGCCATACGCATTACCCTCTGTAGCGCCTTACGGTAAGATGCCGAGCAGTTGCCATACCAGGTGGTGATGCAACCGGCCAGGATGCTCTCGATGGTGCAGTTGTAGAACTCTTTGAGGATCTGGGGACCCATGCCAAATATTTTCAGTCTCCTGAGGGGGAAAAGGTTTTTGTCGTGCCCTCTTCACGACTGTGTGTGTGTTTGGACCATGATAGTTCGGTGGGGCTGTGGACACCAAGGAACTTGAAACTCTCGACCCGCTCCACTACAGCCCCGTTGATGTTAATGGGGGCCTGTTCGGCCTGTCTTTTCCTGTAGTCCACGATCAGCTCCTTTGTCTTGCTCACATAGAGGGAGAGGTTGCTGTCCTGGAACCACACTGCCAGTTCACTGACCTCCTCCCTATAGGCTGTCTCATCGCTGTCGGTGATCAGGCCACTACCACTGTTGTGTCATCAGCAAACTTAATGATGGTGTTGGAGTCGCGTTTGGCCACGCAGCCATTATTGAACAGGGAGTACAGGAGACGACTAAGTACAAACCCCTGAGTGGCCCCAGTGTTGAGGATCAGTGATGCAGATGTGTTGTTACCTACTCTTACCACCTGGGGGTGGCCTGTCAGGAAGTTCAGGATCCAGTTGCAGTGGGAGGTGTTTAGTCCCAGGGTCCTTAGCTTAGCGATGAGCTTCGTGGGCACTATGGTGTTGAACGCTGAGCTGTAGTCAATGAACAGCATTCTCACATAGGTGTTCCTTTTATCCAGGTAGGAGAGGGCAGTGTGGAGTGTGATTGAGATTGCGTCATCTGTGGATCTGTTGGGACAGTATACAAATTGGAGTGGGTCTAGGGCACATATGTCAGAGTCAAGGCCCGCGGGCCACATCCGGCCCGCAAGAAGGTTTTTTACGGCCCCTGGGATGATCTTGATTTATTATTAGAACCGGCCCGCAGCAAGCCGGCAGCCCGCAGATCTTTTACACGCACCAATACTACATTTCCCACAATGCAAAGGTGACGCACCGAGCAGTAGGCTGCTTCATTTCAATATTTATTGGCACAGCAGTCGTCAGCATCACAGTAAAATTAACTTTCAGATACCCATCAAAAATGGCAAAACGGAAGGTGGATACTGAGAACCGGGGGTTTCAAACAAGGTGGGAGTCGGAGTATATGTTCACGAAGGTAGCTGGAAAACCTGTGTGTCTTCTGTGTGGAGAAAGTGTGGCGGTACTGAAAGAGTATAATCTGAGACGACATTATGAAACGAAACACGCGGACACACACGCGGACGCAACTGTCAAGGCCAGTTTTATTTTGGCAGAAGAGATCGCTAAATCAGCCCGGCCATTTACGGAGGGGGATTTCATCAAAAACTGCATGATTAAAGTTTGTGACGAAGTTTGCCCAGAAAAAAGGCAACTCTTTTTAAATGTGAGTCTGAGCAGAAACACCATTGCCGAGAGAGTAGACCAGTTGTCCATCAATCTAAAAGAGCAGCTTGTGAAAAAGGGAAAAGATTTTATTGCATATTCCTTGGCTGTGGATGAGAGCACCGACATTTCTGACATTGCCCAGTTGTCAATTTTCATCCGCGGAGTGGACTCCAACCTAAGCGTGACAGAGGAGTTTTTGGCTTTACGTCCTATGCATGGCACAACTACGGGGCATGATTTGTATGAAGAGGTGTCAAGATGTGTAAATGAGATGGAGCTGCCTTGGGAAAAACTCGTGGGTTTGACAACCGACGGAGCACCTGCGATGTGTGGACACAGGAGCGGACTGGTGGCGAAGATACGGGAAAAGATGCAAGAGGAAAACGCGACAGGTGAGCTGACAGCTTATCATTGTATCATACACCAGGAAGCGTTGTGCGGTAAAGCCTTGAAAATGGAGCATGTAATGAGCATCATCACGCGCACAGTTAACTTTATCAGAGCCAAAGGTTTGAATCACCGCCAGTTCAAGGCATTTCTGACGGAGTTAGAAACGGAGCATGGTGATTTGCCTTATCACACAGAGGTGCGATGGCTAAGCCAGGGAAAGGTGCTTCAAAGATGTTTCGAGCTTCGTGAGGAGATTTGTCTGTTCTTGGACAGCAAAGGGAAAGACACAACACAACTCCGAGACGAAATGTTTCTGTGTGAAATGGCTTTTCTGTGTGACATTACGAGTCATCTGAATGCAATAAACTTGCAGCTGCAGGGTCGGGATCGTGTCATCTCTGATATGTACAGTACAGTGAAGGCATTTAAAACCAAACTGACTCTGTGGGAGACGCAGATGCGGAAAGAAAATTTGAGCCACTTTCCCAGCTGCCAGACCATGAAAGAGAAGCTCTCTACCAGTGCGTTCCCGAGCACACAGTTGGCTGATAAAATAGGTATGCTTGCCGCTGACTTTCGACGCCGATTTGCTGACTTTGAAGCACAAAAAAGCAGGTTGGAACTGCTCGGTAACCCATTTGCTGTTGACGTGGAAAGCTCACCACCAAACCTCCAAATGGAGTTGATTGACCTCCAATGCAATGATGCACTGAGGGCAAAATATGCAACTCCGTTTCCTCCCCGGCACAATGCCCCAGCTGCGCATCCAGGCTGCTCAAACGTTGTCTATGTTTGGCAGCACATACCTGTGTGAACAACTGTTTTCTTTGATGAACCTGAACAAAACATCACACAGAAGTCGACTTACTGCTGAACACCTCCACTCAATTCTGAGGATTTCTTCAGCTCAGAGCCTTACCCCGAACATTGATGAACTTGTGGAAAAGATGGGACACCACCAAGTATCACCCTCAACCTCAAACAAGTGAACATTACTGTGCAATCACATATTTAGAGTTTTTACTCAGTTCAAGTTTAAAAGTTAAAATTTAATATTTGTTTTCACTGCATGTTACTTCTCCTTAAACAAAGTGTTGTTTTTGATTAATAGATTTTTGCACTTTATTTTTTTGTATTTCAATCCAATTATATTTTAAAAATATTTCAGTTGAGTGGATGATAGAAAATTGCTATTATTGTTTTTTCTTTGAAGTAAATTTAGCCCACTTTTGCTAAAATAGAAAATATAGTCTACTGATGGTGCCTTGAATACCGGTTTCTTTCATTTAATGTTCATGTTATGGGGATATTTATATAAAGGAAATTTGTCTTTTGTGTCTGTTGAAAATTAAAGATTACTGACAGAGCCATAAGAAAATATTGCTTTATTTATCTGATCATATTGTAATATATTTGTTAGGTTTTCAGTAGGTTCAATTAGGTTCACTAGACTATATGCGTCATTTAAAAAATTTTCAATGAACATTCGAACAGTCCGGCCCTCGTCTTGTAGCTGATTTTTTTATTTGGCCCTCCGTCCATTTGACTTTGACACCCCTGGTCTAGGGTATCCGGGAGGATGCTGTTGATGTGAGCCATGGCCAACCTTTCAAAGCACTCCATGGCTACAGACATGAGTGCTACGGGGCGGTAATCATTTAGGCAGGTTACCTTCGCTTCCTTGGGCACAGGGACTATGGTGGTCTGCTTGTAACATGTAGGTATTACAGACTCAGGGAGAGGTTGAAAATGTCAGTGAAGACACTTGCCAGTTGGTCCGCGCATGCTTTGAGTACACGTCCTGGTAATCCATCTGGCCACTCGACTTTGTGAATGTTGACCTGTTTAAAAGTCTTGCTCACTACCGAGATCGTTATCACATAGTCATCCAGAACAGCTGGTGCTCTCATGCATGCTTCAGTGTTGCTTGCCTCGAAGCGAGCATAAAAGGTATTTAGCTCGTCTGGTAGGCTTGTGTAACTGGGCAGCTTGCGTCTGGGTTTCCTTTGTAGTCTGTAATAGTTTTCAAGCCCTGCCACATCTGACGAGTGTCTGAGCCGGTGTAGTAGAATTCAACCTTAATCCTGTATTGACGCTTTGCTTGTTTGATGGTTCGTCTGAGGGCATAGCGGGATTTCTTATAAGCGTCCGGATTAGTGACCCGCTCCTTGAAAGCGGCAGCTCTAGCCTTTAGCTCGATGCGGATGTTGCCTGTAATCCTGTGGGGATGACGTCGTTGATGCACTTATTGATGAAGCCGATGACTGAGGTGGTATACTCCTCAATGCCATTGGATGAATCCCAGAACACATTCCAGTCTGTGCTAGCAAAGCAGTCCTGTAGCGTAGCATCCATGTGGGGTTGCATCTGACCACTTCCGTATTGAGCAAGTCACGGGTACTTCCTGCTTTAGTTTTTGCTTGTAAGCAGGAATCAGGAGGATATAATTATGGTCAGTTTTAACAAATGGAGGACGGGGGAGAGCTTTGTATGCATCTCTGTGTGTGGAGTAAAGGTGGTCCAGAGTTTTCACCGGGGACATACCCTAAATACATTTTTAGGACATCACCTTATGGTCCCCCCAAATTTGTTTTGGTTACTGTTGTCAAGAACTTCAAGTCTCTGATTGGTGAACCACTGATTCATTCCAAGCTCTTTGTCTGTTGGCAAGGTTAGGGACACCCACACAGGGGTTTCAACATAGAGCATATTTGGCACGCAATTACCTTGGGCATTTTCATTTATACAGTAATTATTATTCAACATGTCCTCACTTGGGATTTGAACTTACAACATCTTAGTTCACCACATTCCGATCTTCCTACTACGCCACCATATCTGTGTGAATGACTGACTTTACCTGTATTGCTACAATTTGCACTTCAAAGTAAATCTTAGCTCTGTTAAAGATACTGACACAGACATGGTGGCTTAGCAGAAAGATCGGAATGCCGTGAACCAAGATGTTGTGAATTCAAATGAACGTAATCAATGTAATCCTGTTTGTCAAATACAGTGCCTTGCGAAAGTATTCGGCCCCCTTGAACTTTGCGACCATTGCCACATTTCAGGCTTCAAACATAAAGATATAAAACTGTATTTTTTTGTGAAGAATCAACAACAAGTGGGACACAATCATGAAGTGGAACGACATTTATTGGATATTTCAAACTTTTTTAACAAATCAAAAACTGAAAAATTGGGCGTGCAAAATTATTCAGCCCCCTTAAGTTAATACTTTGTAACGCCACCTTTTGCTGTGATTACAGCTGTAAGCCGCTTGGGGTATGTCTCTATCAGTTTTGCACATCGAGAGACTGACATTTTTTCCCATTCCTCCTTGCAAAACAGCTCGAGCTCAGTGAGGTTGGATGGAGAGCATTTGTGAACAGCAGTTTTCAGTTCTTCCCACAGATTCTCGATTGGATTCAGGTCTGGACTTTGACTTGGCCATTCTAACACCTGGATATGTTTATTATTGAACCATTCCATTGTAGATTTTGCTTTATGTTTTGGATCATTGTCTTGTTGGAAGACAAATCTCCGTCCCAGTCTCAGGTCTTTTGCAGACTCCATCAGGTTTTCTTCCAGAATGGTCCTGTATTTGGCTCCATCCATCTTCCCATCAATTTTAACCATCTTCCCTGTCCCTGCTGAAGAAAAGCAGGCCCAAACCATGATGCTGCCACCACCATGTTTGACAGTGGGGATGGTGTGTTCAGGGTGATGAGCTGTGTTGATTTTATGCCAAACATAACGTTTTGCATTGTTGCCAAAAAGTTCAATTTTGGTTTCATCTGACCAGAGCACCTTCTTCCACATGTTTGGTGTGTCTCCCGGGTGGCTTGTGGCAAACTTTAAACAACACTTTTTATGGATATCTTTAAGAAATGGCTTTCTTCTTGCCACTCTTCCATAAAGGCCAGATTTGTGCAATATACGACTGATTGTTGTCCTATGGACAGAGTCTCCCACCTCAGCTGTAGATCTCTGCAGTTCATCCAGTCTGATACTCCTTCCATTTCAATATTATCGCTTGCACAGTGCTCCTTGGGATGTTTAAAGCTTGGGAAATATTTTTGTATCCAAATCCGGCTTTAAACTTCTTCACAACAGTATCTCGGACCTGCCTGGTGTGTTCCTTGTTCTTCATGATGCCCTCTGCGCTTTTGACGGACCTCTGAGACTATCACAGTGCAGGTGCATTTATACGGAGACTTGATTACACACAGGTGGATTGTATTTATCATCATTAGTCATTTAGGTCAACATTGGATCATTCAGAGATCCTCACTGAACTTCTGGAGAGAGTTTGCTGCACTGAAAGTAAAGGGGCTGAATAATTTTGCACGCCCAATTTTTCAGTTTTTGATTTGTTAAAAAAGTTAGAAATATCCAATAAATGTCGTTCCACTTCATGATTGTGTCCTACTTATGGTTGATTCTTCACAAAAAAATACAGTTTTATATCTTTATGTTTGAAGCCTGAAATGTGGCAAAAGGTCGCAAAGTTCAAGGGGGCCGAATACTTTCGCAAGGCACTGTATGTACGTTGAAAGCACTGTTCATGTGTGTGGGTGTCCCTAACCTTGCCAGCAGACAAAGAGCTGTGAATGGATCAGTGGTTCACCAATCAGGGCCTTGATGGGTTTGGAAAATTTTTATTTCTTCAAGTGCAGTCGCAAAAACTAGCGCTTTGATGAAAATGGCTCTCAAGAGGACCGCTACAGGAAAGGAATACCCAGAGTTACCTCTGCTACAGAGGACAAGTTCATTCGAGTTACCAGCCCCAGAAATCAGCAATTTATTGCACCTCAGATTGCAGCCCAAATAATTGCTTCACATAGTTCAAGTAACAGACACATCTCAACATCAACTGTTCAGAGGAGACTGCGTGAATCAAGCCTTCATGGTTGAATTGATGCAAAGAAACAACTACTAAAGGACATCAATAAGAAGAAGAGACTTGCTTGGAACAAGAAACACGAGCAATGGACATTAGACCGGTGGAAGTCTGTCTGATGAATCCAAATTTGAGATTTTTGGTTCCAACTGCAGAGTAGTTGAACGGATGATCTTTACATGTGTGGTTCCCACCGTGAAGCATGGAGTAGGAGGTGTGATGGTGTGGGGGTGCTTTGCTGGTGACACTGTCGGTGATGTATTTAGAATTCAAGGCACACTTAACCAGCATTGCTAACACAGCATTCTGCAGCGATACGCCATCCTATCTGGCCTGCGCTTAGTGGGACTGTAATTTGTTTTTCAACAGGACAATGACCCAAGACACACCTCCAGGCTGCGTAAGAGCTATTTGACCAAGAAGGAGAGTGATGGAGTGCTGCATCAAAGGACCTGCCCTCCACAATCACCTGACCTCAACCCAATTCAGATGGTTTGGGATGAGTAGGACCACAGAGTGAAGGAAAAGTAGCCAACAAGTGCTGAGCATATGTGGGAACTCCTTCGAGACTGTTGTAAAAGCATTCCAGGTAAAGCTGGTTGAGAGAATGCTAAGAGTGTGCAAAGCTGTCATCAAGGCAAAGGGTGGCTATTTTGAAGAATCTCAAATGTAAAATATATTTTGATTTGTTTAAAAAAAAATAACTTACTACATGATTCTATATGTGTTATTTCATCGTTTTGATGTCTTCACTATTATTCTACAATGTAGATAGTAAAAATAAAAGAAAAACCCTTGAGGCAGGAGACAGTCTCAGGTTTATAACTACTGAATTTATTAAAGCACCATACATAAAAGCGGGACGAAACCCAAAATGCAAAATAATAAAGTACTCAGGAAATGAGTTTCCTCTCAGGAAAACAATCAGCATTTTACTACATGATTCCATATGTGTTATTTCATACTTTTGTTTCAAAGTAGATTTGTTTGACTACCAACAAACCCTATGTGTGACCCTGATTTAAAGGTTGTTAAAAGGTTGTGTGGATGTCCCTGACCTTGCCAACATACAAAGAGCTATGAATGGATCAGTGGTTCACCAATCAGGGCCTTAATGGGCTCAGCAACAGTAACAAGACGTGGTGTGTAAAGAAACGTTTTCTTTTTTTGGAGAACCATCGAGCAACGTCCTAAAAAAGTCTTTAGGGATGTCCCAGAACAAGCTGGGAACTAGACAAAAACCTGCAAGGTTTGTTCTTGCAACTTTAACATGAAACGTGTCTGGAACATTAATATCTTATATTCTGAGATCATGACAACCATGTTTGTTGTATGTTTGAAATGTGATATTGATGGAATATTCTCCTAACCCTCAGAAAACTGGACACATGGTTACCAAGTTCTGGGTATGTTCTGTTTGACAATAAGGGAATGGTCTCTTGGAAACAGTCCTTGCACATCACTGGAACAATCCTATGAAAACGTTAAGTAATTACCTAATGCGACTCTTAAGGGAAAACCTTTTTGTTAGCTGGGTTACTACCAAGAGTTCAGGCACTCATAGTTTAATGTTTCACATCGAATATTATTTATTGATTTCACCTTTATTTAACCAGTTGAGAGCAAGTTCTCATTTACAACTGCGACATGGTCAAGATAATGCAAAGCAGTGTGACACAAACAACAACACAGAGTTACAAATGGAATAAACAAATGTACAGTCAATAACACAATAGAAAAAGTATATATACAGTGTGTGTAAATGGCGTGAGGAGGTAAGGCAATAAATAGGCCATAGTAGCGAAGTAATTACAATTTAGCAAATTAACACTGTAGTGATAGATAGGTGTGCAAAAGAGCAAAAAAGTAAATAAAAACAAGGTAGGTAGATTGGATGGGCTATTTACAGATGGGCTGTGTACGGCTGCAGCGATCGGTAAGCTGCTCAGATAGCTGATGCGTAAAGTTAGTGAGGGAGATATGAATCTCCAACTTCAGCAATTTTTGCAATTCGTTCCAGTCATGGGCAGCAGAGAACTGGAAGGAAAGGCGGCCAAAGCAGGAGTTGGCGTTGGGGATGACCAGTGTGATATACCTGCTGGAGTGCGTGCTACGGGAGGGTGTTGCTATGGTGACCAGTGAGCTGAGATAAGGCGGAGCTTTACCTAGCAAAGACTTATAGATGACTTGGAGCCAGTGCGTCTGGCGACGAGTATGTAGCGAGGGCTAGCCGACGAGAGCATACAGGTCGCAGTGGTGGGTGGTATATGGGGCTTTGGTGACAAAACGGATGGCACTGTGTTAGACTGCATCCAGTTTGCTGAGTAGAGTGTTGGAGGCTATTTTATAAATGACATCGCCGAAGTCGAGGATCGATAGGATAGTCAGAGGGTATGTTTGGCAGCGTGAGTGAAAGAGGCTTTGTTGTGAAATAGGAAGCTGATTTTGGATTGGAGATGTTTCATATGATTCTGGAAGAAGAGTACAGTCTAGCCAGAAACCTAGGTATTTGTAGTTGTCCACATATCGGAACCGTCCAGAGTAGTGATGCTAGTCGGGCGGGCGGGTGCAGGCAGCAAACGATTGAAAAGCATGCCTTTAGTTTTACTAGCGTTTAAGAGCAGTTGTAGGCCACGGAAGGAGTGTTGTGTGGCATTGATGCTCATTTGGAGGTTTGTTAACACAGTGTCCAAAGAAGGGCTAGATGTATACAAAATGGTGTCGTCTGCATAGAGGTGGATCAGGGAATCACCCGCAGCAAGAGCGAAATCGTTGATATATACAGAGAAAAGAGTTTGCCAGAGGTTGCCAGAGGTCCGGACAACAGGCCCTCCGATTTGACACACTGAACTCTATCTGAGAAGTAGTTAGTGAAGCAGGTGAGGCAGTCATTTGAGAAACCAAGGCTGTTGAGTCTGCCGATAAGAATACTGTGATTGACAGTCGAAAGCCTTGGCCAGGTTGATGAAGATGGCTGCACAGAACTGTCTTTTATCGATGGCACACCCGTGACCAGCTCGGAAACCGGATTACACAGCGGACAAGGTACGGTGGGATTCGAAATGGTCAGTGGTCTGTTTGTTAACTTGGCTTTCAAAGACTTTAGAAAGACAGGGCAGGATGGATATAGGTCTATAAAAGTTTGGGTCTAGAGTGACACCCCCTTTGAAGAGGGGGATGAACGCAGCAACTTTCCAATCTTTAGGGATCTCGGACAATACGAAAGAGAGGTTGAACAGACTGGTAATAGGGGTTGCAACAATGGCGGCGGATAATTTTAGAAAGAAAGGGTCCAGATTGTCTAGATTTGTACAGGTCCAGGTTTTGCAGCTCTTTCAGAACATCTGCTATCTGGATTTGGGGGAAGGAGAAGCTGGGGAGGCTTGGGCAAGTCGCTGCGGGGGGTGTGGAGCTGTTGTCCGGGGTTGGGGTAGCCAGGAGGAAAGCATGAACAGCCGTAGAGAAATGCTGATTGAAATTTTCGATTATCGTGGATTTATCGGTGGTGACAGTGTTTCCTAGCCTCAGTGCAGTGGGCGGCTGGGAGGAGTTGCTTTTATTCTCCATGGACTTTACAGTGTCTCAAAACTTTTTTGGAGTTAGAGCTACAGGATGCAAATTTCTGTTTGAAAAAGCTAGCCTTAGCTTTCCTAACTGACTGGGTGTATTGGTTCCTGACTTCCCTGAAAAGTTGCATATTGCGGGGACTATTCGATGCTAGTGCAGTCTGCCACAGGAGGTTTTTGTGCTGGTCAAGGGCAGTCAGGTCTGGAGTGAACCAAGGGCTGTATCTGTTCTTAGTTCTACATTTTTTAAATGGGGCATGCTTATTTAAGATGGTGAGGAAATTACTTTTAAAGAACGACCAGGCATCCTCTACTGACGGGATGAGGTCATTATCCTTCCAGGATATCCAGGCCAGGTCGATTAGAAAGGCCTGCTTGCAGAAGTGTTTTAGGGAGCATTTGACAGTGATGAGGGGTGGTTGTTTGACCACGGTCCCATAGTGGATGCAGGCAATGCGGCAGTGATCGCTGAGATCCTGATTGAAAACAGCAGAGGTGTATTTGGAGGGCAAGTTGGTCAGGAAAATATCTATGAGGATGCCCATGGTTACGGATTTAGGGTTGTACCTGGTGGGTTCCTTGATAATTTGTGTGAGATTGAGGGCATCTATCTTAGATTGTAGAACTGCCTGGGGTGTTAAGCATATCCCAGTTTAGGTCACCTAACAGAATGAACTCTGAAGATAGATGGGGGGCAATCAATTCACATATGGTGTCCAGGGCACAGGTGGGAGCTGAGGGGGATCTGTAACAGCCGGCAACAGTGACAGACTTATTTCTGGAGAGATTCATTTTTAAAATTAGAAGCTCGAACTGCTTGGGAATGGACCTGGAAAGTATGACAGAACTTTGCAGGCTATCTCTGCAGTAGACTCCTCCCCCTTTGGCAGTTCTATCTTGATGGAAAATGTTGTAGTTGGGGATGGAAATCTCCGAATTTTTGGTGGCCTTCCTAAGCCAGGATTCAGACATGGCAAGGACATCAGGGTTGGCGGAGTGTGCTAAAGCAGTGAGTAGAACAAACTTAGGGAGGAGGCATCTGATGTTAACATGCATGAAACCAAGGCTTTTACAGTTACAGAAGTCAACAAATGAGAACGCCTGGGGACACGCAGTGCCTGGTTATGGTTTTGTAATGTTTTTAACTTATTTTTCCATTTCTTTGAATGTCTTGAACTAAAAGGATATATCAGAGATTTGCATACTTTTGGGTAAAAGCCAATGAGAGGAGCTCAAGATTTAAAAGAGAAAATAGGGGGGAGATGTTCAAATGAGCATTACAATAAAGAGTTAACTGACCCAGGGATGAATGATGGCTGCCACACCACACAGCACCTGCATGCTCTCTCCCACACCCACCCCTCCAGCCACTCTGTTTGGCCATTGACCATGTTTTCTCCTGTTTCCTTGCGATTAATAAGTTGACCTCTCTCTTGGTTTATCATCCTCTTTGCCCAATAAATCAAGAGAGGAATGGTACCAACTCCAGCATAGAGCTCCACTTTGCCCTGCAGCCATGACAGGGGCTCTGCACTCCAGTGACATAGAGTATTCCCATGTGTATCTGTGTATGGATTCCAGGGTCGGTGCTGCCAAAAGAAACAAAAGATGGCTTGTAATGTTGTGACCAAGGCCCCAAAGGCTAATTTGTAAGGAAAAAGAGAAACTTTCATCCAAAGATGCCTTGGGAGGCAAATCAATCAAAGTGATGAGCAATATGTCTTGACACTAAATAATACATTACATGTTCTCTCTTACAAACAGTTTTTTTTGTACATTTTATTGTATTTAATAATGAACGTCACATTCAAGCATTCATTGAGGTCCACTGTGCAAGGGAGAGCAGAGTTCCACTGAAGTCCACAGCGAGAATATTAGAGAAGAGGCTGTGGAATGATTTCACTATGAAACCGTCACTGATGATAGCATGTGACAGTCTGCTGAGCAAACCACTTCCTGAATTGGGTGGAACATATTGTGCTTTGCCATGTTGTGATATATTTTCCAAAAGATAGCTATTTTTAGTCTCACTTTACGTAATACTTTATCTATGCAATGTAAACAACAACTTTCTACTTCAGGAAGTTGACATCTAATACACAGGTGGATCTGCTCGTTTATAAAATTCTAGATTATTTTCTCATAAACTATGTACAATACAAAGGCATCTGTTTCTATTTCCTGTTGGAATATGCTAGCAAGGTTAGAATCTGAATAAGCTAGTCTGCACACATTCAAAAACAAATATTTAATCTTTTAAATTAAATATTTAACTATGAAGTTGAACATGTTTATGAATGTATTTTAGGGAGGATAGGGAGGATTGCATCAAGTGTTAGAGTTCAATTAACAATAAATGTTTTTACTTGGTGTAAGGGCCATCTAGTGGAAAGACTGCTGTCATTACACAATGGGTGCACCCTACAAGGTTGACTTATTTTCTCAGAATGGTCTGAAATGTGTCCAGTCCAGTCTTATGTTTCTTTGCACAATTGAGAACAAACCAGATCAAATCCCCAGGGAAAACAAAGCGCTGTTGTGACTCTTGTTGTGACTCACCTAATGATGTGTAAGCTCCTATCAGGAATAAGAGAGCTTAAGTTCAATACAGGATGTCATCAAGTGATACTATTAGGTTACCGACAGACATTGGCTAGTAGTGAAATCGTTTGTGAGAAGAAAATTAGACCCTCATGGTTGGATTAAATAGCAGATCAGAAGCTCAGTAGATAGATTACAAATCAAATTGTAATTGATTTACTACTATTTGTGAGCAAATTATGCACTTTATCTGAAAATGCCGAATGATAATATAAGTGAAGTGTAGTGATGTATTTCAGTGATCACGTGATGTGAGTGCAAACTGTAACCAGATCCAAAATTAAAGTAGTTATCATTAATAGCAGGATAAATGTAGGCCCAATGTTGTTTGTTGAATACTGTTTGTTGTGTGCAAATGTGGTGAAATGTACAATCTAGTAGTGTTTGGGAGAATCTCAATTGCATTTCCTTGATTCCTCAATCCTTCTCTCCTTGTCGCCTACTCAAAACCCACTGGATGAAAAGGTCAGGGGGCGGGATTGGATGAGAAGGTCACAGGGGAGGAACCTCTGAGCTTTTGAGGTGGCGGCGAAGAGAGGAACCAAGAAAATGCCATTTATATTCTCCCTTTTTCCTGTAGTTTGAGACAAGGCCTCTAGATGGCATGCTAACACAGACATAAATGTACACAGAACAAAAATACAAACGCAACATCCAACAATTTCAAAGATTTTACTGAGCTACAGTTCATATAAGGAAATCAGTGAATTAAAATCAATTCATTAGGCTAATCTATGGATTTCACATGACTGGAAATACAGATATGCATCTGTTGGTCACAGATACCTGTCACAGATACCAGTCAGTATCTGTGTGACCACCATTTTCCTCATGCAGCGCAACATCTCCTTTGCATAGAGTTGATCAGGGTGTTTATTGTGCCCTGTGGAATGTTGTCCCACACCTCTGCAATGGCTGTGCGAAGTTGCTGGATATTGGCGGGAACTGGAACATGCTGTCCTACACGTCGATCCAGAGCATCCCAAACATGCTCAATGGGTGACATGTCTGGTGAGTATGCAGCCAATGAAAGAACTGGGACATTTCATCTTCCAGGAATTGTGTACGGATCCTTGCAACATGGGGCCATTATCATTCTGAAACATGACGTCATGGTGGCACGAATGGCACGATGAATGGCACGACAATGGGCCTCAGGATCTCGTCGTGGTATCTCTGTGCATTCAAATTGCCATCGATAAAATGCAATTGTGTTCGCTGTCTGTAGATTATGCCTGCCCATTCCATAACCCCACCGCACCATGGGGCTCTCTGTTCACAATGTTGACATCAGAAAACCGCTCGCCCACACGATGCCATACACGCTGTCTGCCATCTGCCCAGTACAGTTGAAACCAGGATTAATCCGTGAAGAGCACACTTCTCCAGCGTGTCTATGGCCATCGAAGGTGAGCATTTGCCTTCTGAAGTCAGTTACAAAGCTGAACTGCAGTCAGGTTAAGACCCTGGTGAGGACGACGAGCACGCAGAAGAGCTTCCTTGAGACCGTTTCTGACCGTTTGTTCCTGCAATTCTTCGGTTGTGCAAACCCATAGTTTCATCAGCTGACCAGGGTGGTTGGTCTCAGACTATCCTGCAAGTGAAGAAGCTGGTTGTGGATGTCCGGGGCTGGCATGGTTAAATGTGGTCTACGGTTGTGAGGCCGGTTGGACGTACTGACAAATTCTCTAAAATTAAGTTGGAGGCGGCTTATGGTAGAGAAATGAGCATTAAATTATCTGGCAACAGCTCTGGTGGACATTCCTGCAGTCAGCATGCCAATTGCACAATCCCTCAAAACTTGAAACATCTGTGGCATTTTGTTGTATGACAAAATTGATCATGCTGTTTAATCAGCATTTAAAAATATATATATTTTTTTTTTTGCAGCTTTTCTGCTACATATACATACACTTTATATATACACATTTTACATACATAGTACTTTTATATAAATCAGTCCCATAACAATACATTACCAAACATAAACTCTTTAATCCCACCCCTCAACCACTCTCAGCCCATCCCACCTATCAGCATAGACCACCCTCATTTGGTTTCCATGTGCTATTAATCATTCCCATCTGTTAATTTCCAGCTGCCAAAGAGAAGTTGGAAAGTGGTCCGAAATGTCAGTGTAAAGTATAGCTGTATAAGACACATTATTCAAAGAATTTGTAAAAAATATTATCAATAAAGGTGGCATATGATTCTCACTTTATAAAAATGTTTGTTGAAATCATCCATTAGAAAACAAATTGTATCTTCATTATTAATCAAATCCAAGGTTGATGCAAGGATATCAATGAAACTACCAATGTCAGAATCGAGTGATGAACAGAAATGGACACTCCTCTCACTCTTGATGTTCTACAGTGGTGAACAGCATTATAAGGAGACATGTCATAAAGCATGGTTGTCAACCATGTTTCTGGAAGGGCAACAATGGAAAGTTCATGACTGAGAGAAGACAGATAATGAACAAGGTGGTCATGATTTTTAAGAAGACTGAACGTTCAAACGAAAAGTAGAAAATAAGCTCGTCTTGGAATTAGATAAACTGCTATACAGGTTGATAAATTGCTTAACAATAAATTACTTCTGGTAAATGTCAAGAAATTTGAATCTGGATCAAACACAATCATTATATTTATAATTTGCTTCATTAATATCTAATGGGTTAAAAACCATGTTATCGGGTTTGATATCCTGCCCAACTAAGTGATTGTCGACTACAGGAAAAGGAGGACCGAGCACGCCCCATTCTCATCGACGGGGCTGTAGTGGAGCAGGTTGAGAGCTTCAAGCTCCTTGGTGTCCACATCACCAACAACCTATCATGGTCCAAACACACCAAGACAGTCATGAAGAGGGCACGACAAAGCCTATTCCCCCTCAGGATTTGGCATGGGACCTCAGATCCTCAAGTCTCTCACTGTTACCACTTGTTATAAACCCTCCTCAGCCCCCAGCTGTGCACTGGACACCATATGTGAATTGATTGCCCCCCCATCTATCTTCACAGTTTGTTCTGTTAGGTGACCTAAACTGGGATATGCTTAACACCCCAGCTGTCCTACAATCTAAGCTAGGTGCCCTCAATCTCACACAAATTATCAAGGAATCTACCAGGTAATCCCTAAATCCATAACCATGGGCATCCTCTTAGATATCATCCTGACCAACCTGCCCTCTAAATACACCTCTGCTGTCTTCAACCAGGATCTCAGCAATCATTGCATCATTGCCTGCGTCCGTAATGGGTCTGCGGTCAAACAACCACCCATCATCACTGTCAAACCCTCTCTAAAACACTTCTGCGAGCAGGCCTTTCTAATCAACCTGGCCCGGGTATCCTGGAAGGATATTGACCTCATCCTGTCGGTAGAGGATGCCTGATTGCTCTTTAAAAGTAATTTCCTCACCATCTTAAATAAGCATGCCCCATTCAAAAAAATGTAGAACTAAGAACAGATATAGCCCTTGGTTCACTCCAGACTTAACTGCTCTTGACCAGCACAAAAACATCCTGCCTGTAGAGTTCTGCATTAGCATCGAATAGCCCCCGCAATATGCAACTTTTCAGGGAAGTCAGGAGCCAATATACAGTCAGTTAGGAAAGCTAAGGCTAGCTTTTTCAAACAGAAATTTGCATCCTGTAGCACTAATTCCAAAAAGTTGAGACACTGTAAAGTCCATGGAGAATAAGAGCTCCTCCTCCCAACTGCCCACTGCACTGAGGCTAGGAAACTGTCACCACCAATAAATCCACAATAGATTATTTCGTATCGTCTGAGATCCCCAAAGATTGGAAAGCGGCCGCAGTCATCCTCCTCTTCAGGGGGGTGACACTCTAGACCCAAACTGTCATAGACCTATATCCATCCTGCCCTGCCTTTCTAAAATCTTCAAAAGCCAAGTTAACAAACAGATCACTGACCATTTCGAATCCCACTGTACCTTCTCCACTATGCAATCTGGTTTCCGAGCTGATCATGGGTGCACCTCAGCCACGTTTAAGGTCCTAAATGATATCATAACTGCCATCGACAAAAGACACTACTGTGCAGCCATCTTCATCGACCTGGCCAAGGCTTTCGACTCTGTCAATCACCGCATTCTTATCGGCAGACTCAATAGCCTTGGTCTCTCAAATGACTGCCTCGCCAGGTTCACCAACTACTCAAATAGACTTCAGTGGTACAAATCAGAGGGCCTGTTGTCCGGACCTCTGGCAGTCTCTATGGGGTGCCACTGGGTTCAATTCTCGGGCCGACTCTTTTCTCTGTATATATCAATGATGACTCTTGCTGCTGGCGCTTCTCTGATCTACCTCTATGCATACGACACCATTCTGTGTACATCTTCAATGCCATACAACACTCCTTCCGTGGCCTCCAACTGCTCTTAAATCTAGTCAAACTAAATACATGCTTGATTAACATCACTACTCTGGACGGTTATGACTTAGAATATGTGGACAACTACAAATACCTAGGTGTCTGGCAAGTCTGTAAGTCCTTCCAGACTCAAATTAAGTATCTCCAATCCAAAATGAAATCTTGAATCAGCTTCCTATTTCACAACAAAGCCTCCGTCACTCATGCTGCCAAACATACTCTCGTAAAACTCACTATCCTACCGATCCTCGACTTCGGCGATGTCATTTATAAAATAGCATCCAACACTCTACTCAACAAACTGGATGTAGTCTATCACAGTGCCATCCGTTTTGTCACGAAAATCCCATATACTACCCACCACTGCAACCTATATGCTCTCGTTGGCTGGCCCTCGCTACGTATTCGTCGCCAAACCCATTGGCTCCAGGTCATTCTATAAGTCTTTGCTACGTAAAACCCCACCTTATATCAGCTCACTGGTCTCCATAGCAGCACCCACTGTTACGCACGCCTCTATGAAGAGGGAACGCAACACCCTGCTACAACTAAACTCTCCGTGAAGTGAAAAAGGTGTAGGTGCGAGTAAGGATGACAACAGACAGAATGTGGTACCGTTTACAAGGACTTTATTCCTTTACACGGTAATATGGGGAAAAGGGGCTGGACGGAACCAAAGCAAAGAAAGTAAATCTCAAAGCCCCCCCCTCTCCTATCTTACCTGCCTACCCACTACTTACCTAATTTAGTACCACCTGGTGCCCTAACCAAAATACAGGGAGTGGTCCGCCCAGGTCTTACCTAGTGTGCCTAGACAATGAATATACTACGGGTATATGTATGCCCGCGGGCCTCTTGCCTAAGCACTCCCAAGGTGCCTTCCCCTTCTCCCCTGGGAACAAATGAAATAGAATATTAAACAATTTCACAAACAAACTAAGAAACAAAGGACATCAAATAAGCTCTACCTGAGCAACAAACTCACAGAACATACCCACTCTCAGCAATGAACTCCCAGCGAAATCAACCTCTAGCAAAAACTCTATCACAAACAATCGCTCTGCAATGACCTCAGCAAAATCTCTCTAGCAAAATCTCTCAGCAATCCCTACCTCCAAAATCTCTCTCTCCTGAACAGAACACTGGCTTTTATATAGCTTCAGAAGGAACAGGTAATTGGAGACAGCTGTGTCTTGACGAGGGGGCGGGGTCAGCTCTCCAATTAGCCCTGGAGTCGACCAATCAGCTGCTTGAGGGATTTCAGGAAGCCATTTCCTGAAATAAAACACATGCAAATACACAAACTACAACACATAAACTGGGGAACGTAACACCACCCATAGCACACGCTCCAGCAGGTGTATTTCACTGGTCATCCCCAAAGCCAACACTTCCTTTGGCTGCCTTTCCTTCCAGTTCTTTGCTGCCAATGACTGGAACGAATTGCAAAAATCACTAAAGCTGGAGACTTATATCTCCCTCTCTAACTTTAAGCATCAGCTGTCAGAGCAGCTTACCGATCCCTGTACCTGTACACAGCCAATCTGTAAATAGCACACCAAACTACCTCATCCCCATGTTGTTTTTCTTTCTTCTTGCACCCCAGTATCTTTACTTGCACATCATCATCTGCACATCTATCACTCCAGTGTTAATGCTAAATTGTCATTATTTCACCTCTATGGCCTTTTTATTGCCTTGCCTCCCTATTCTTCTACATTTGCACACACTGGCCATAGACTTTTCTATTGTGTTGACTGTACATTTGTTTATGTGTAACTCTGTATGACGAACTAGCTGAGGTATCCTCGGTAGACTCAGCAACAGATGCTTGACCGGCCAACCAATTCTTGTGAAACTGAAGTGCTGGCTGAGGCATCCTTGGTTGCTCCTGCAGTGGCATCCGGACCCGACCTTACCTACCAACACAGAAAACCCTCCCTGATGCTCCCCTTAGGTGAGGCGTTATATGTAACGTGTACGCTGAGAGTTAGGAAGCAAGTAAAGGGAGTGAATAATTTCATAAATAAACAAACACGGTCAAAACAAGAAACACGAGCAAAGTACAGACATGAAACAACGGAACAGAAACGCATGGGGAAGGAACTAAAGAGAGTGACAGATAGAGGGAAGGTAATCAAGAAGGTGATGAACTCCAGGTTAGTCTGATGAGGCGATGGTGACAGGTGTGCGTATTAATGAGCAGCCTGGTGACCTAGAACGCCAGAGAAGGAGTATACATGACAATTGTGACTAGTTAAGCACATTTTTACTCCTGAAAATATTTAGACTTACCATAACAAAGGGGTTGAAAACTTGGCTCAAGACATTTCAGCTTTTTATTTCAAATGAATTTGTAAGAATTTCGACAAAAATTATTCCACTTTGACATTATGGGGTATTGTGACCAGTGACCAACAAATCTCAATTTAATCGATTTTAAATTCAGTCTAACACAAAATGTGGAACAGGCATTCAAAACCTTTTACGGTTGTTTTAACGCACTGGTATAATTTTGACAGTTATGTGGTACATTCTCACAACTCTCAGTACAAAACAGACTAAAAAGGCAGTTGTTTCAACTCTAAGCACATTTTAAATTGACTAAGTACAACATACTCATGCAATACATGTTCATATCAAGTAATTGCTTTCACAATACAATGCTCACAATACTTTTAATATGATTCTCTTCTCATTTGTTAAAATACAATTTACTATTACTTAATCCGACTGCTCTTAATTGATAATCACTTAAACGTTTGGTAAACCGATAGATTTTACATGTAAACTGGTTTGTCTACTAGTTTTGTGAACTACATAATGAAAATCTATGTCTGTAAAGTAGAAACAAAAAGTATAATATTAAGTGCGTTTTGAAAGTATTCAAACCCATTGAATTTTGTTACATTTTGTTACAATTTTGTTACATTAAAATTGCTTATTTTCCTCAATCTACACACAATACCCGATAATGACAAAGCAAAAACAGTTTTTTGCTAATTCATATAAAAATATTCTTAAATATCACACTTAGATAAGTATTCAGACCCTTTACTCAGTACTTTGTTGAAGCACCTTTGGCAGCGATTACAACCTTGAGTCTTCTTGAGTATGATGCTACAAGCTAGGCACACCTATATTTTGTGAGATTCTCCCATTGTTCTTTACAGATCCTCTCAACCACCCTCACCCCAGTCGGAGGGCCTTAGCAATCTGGAGCAGGTTTTCATCAAGGATCTCTGTACTCCGTTCATCTTTCCCTCGATCCTGACTAGTCACCCAGTCCCTGCCTCTGAAAAACATCCCCACAGCATGCTGCTGCCACCACCATGCTTCACTGTAGGGATGGTGCCAGGTTTCCTCCAGACGTGACACTTGGCATTCAGGCCATAGAGTTCAATCTTGGGTTCATCAGACCAGATAATCTTGTTTCTCATGGTCTGAGAGTCCTTTAGGTGCCTTGTGCCAAACGCCAAGTGGGCGGTCATGTGCCTTTTACTGAGGAGTGGATTCCGTCTGGCCACTATACCATAAAAGCCTGATTGGTGGAGTGTTGCAGAGATGGTTGGCCTTCTGGAAGGTTCTCCATTCTCCACAGAGAAAGTCTGGAGCTCTGACAGAGTGATTATTAGGTTCTTGGTCACCTCCCTGAATAGTGCCCTTCTCCTCAGATTGCTCAATTTGGCCGGGAGGCCAGTTCTAGAAAGAGACTCGATGGGTCTAAACTTCTTCCATTGAAGAATGATGGAGGTCACTGTGTTCTTGGGGACCTTAGATGTTGCAGACATTTTTTGGTACCCTTCCCCAGATCTGTGCCTCAACACAATCCTGTCTCGGCACCTCTACGGACAATTCCTTCAACATCATGGCTTAGTTTTTGCTCTGACATGCACTGTCAACTGTGGGACCTCTTGTCTGTAGCCATTAAGTGCTTTGAAAGGCTGCTAAATGCTCACATCAACACCATTATCCCAGAAACCCTAGACCCACTCCAATTTGCATACCGCCCAAACAGATCCACGGATGATGTAATCTCTATTGCACTCCACACTGCTCTTTCCTACATGGACAAAATTAACACTTATGTGAGAATGCTATTCATTGACTACAGCTCAGCGTTCAACACCATAGTACCCTCAAAGCTCATCACTAAGCTAAGGATCCTGGGACTAAACGCCTCCCTCTGCAACTGGATCCTGTACTTCCTGATAGGCCGCCCCCAGGTGGTGAGGGTAGGTAGCAACACATCTGCCACGCTGATCCGCCACACTGGAGCCCCCCAGGGGTGCGTGCTCAGTCCCCTCCTGTGCTCCCTGTTCACCCACGACTGCATGGCCAGGCACGACTCCAACACCATCATTATGTTTGCAGTGGTAGGCCTGATCACCGACAACGGCGAGACAGCCTATAGGGAGGAGATCAGAGGCCTGGCTGGATGGTGCCAGAATAACAACTGATCCCTCAACGTAACCAAGACTAAGGAGATGATTGTGGACTACAGAAAACGGAGGACTGAGTAAGCCCCCATTCTCATTGACGGGGCTGTAGTGGAGCAGGTTGAGAGCTTCAAGTTCCTTGGTGTCCACATCACCAACAGACTAGAATGGTCCAAACACACCAAGACAGTTGTGAAGATGGCACAACAAACCTATTCCCCCTCAGGTAACTAAAAAGATTTGGCATGGGTCCTGAAATCCTCAAAAGGTTCTACAGCTGCAACATCAAGAACATTGTGACCGGTTGCATCACGGCCTGGTACGGCAATTGCTCAGCCTCCGACAACAAGGCACTACAGAGGGTAGTGCGTACGGCCCAGTACATCACTGGGGCTAAGCTGCCTGCCATCCAGGACCTCTATACCAGGCGGTGTCAGAGGAAGGCCATAAAAATTGTCAAAGACCCCAGCCATAGACTGTTCTCTCTACTACTGCATGGCAAGCAGTACCGAAGTGCCAAGTCTAGGACAAAAAGGCTTATCAACAGTTTTTTACCCCCAAGTTATAAGACTCATGAACAGGTAATCAACCACCCCCAACCCCTCTTCTACGCTTCTGCTACTCTTTGTTTATCATACATGCACAGTCACTTTAACTATACATTCATGTACATACTACCTCAGTTGGCCCCACCAACCAGTGCTCCCACACATTGGCTAACCAGGCTATTTGCATTGTGTCGCGCCACCCACCAACCCCTCTTTACGATACTGCTACTCTCTGTTCATCTTATAGGCATTGTCACTTTAACCATATCTACATGTACACACTACCTCAATCAGTCTGACTCACCGGTGTCTCTATGTAGCCTCGCTACTGTATATAGCCTCACTACTGTATATAGCCTCGCTACTGTAAATAGCCTCTCTACTGTCTATAGCCTCGCTACTGTTTTTCACTGTCTTTTTCCTGTTGTATTTATTTATTTACTTACCTATTGTTCACCTAATACCTTTTTTTGCACTATTGGTTAGAGCCTGTCAGTAAGCATTTCACTGTTGTATTCCGCGCACGTGACAAATAAACTTTAATTTGATTTATATAGACAGATGTGTGCCTTTCCAAATCATGTCCAATCAATTGAATTTACCACAGGTGGACTCCAATCAAGTTGTAGGAACATCTCAAGGATACTCCATGGAAACAGAATACACCTGAGCTCAATTTTGAGTCTTACAGCAAAGGGTCTGTTTTACATTTTTAATAGATTTGCAAAAAATTCTCAAAACCTGTTTTCACGTTGTCCTTATGGGGTATTGTGTGTAGACTGATGAGGGGAACAAAAATATTTTATCCATTTTAGAATAAGGCTGTAACGTAACAAAATGTGTAAAAAGGAAGGGGTCTGAATGCTTTCCAAATGCACTGTAAACTCAAATGTACTAAGATGATGATAATGACTATTATGATTTGACTTCACAGTAAGTTTTACACTGCTTTACTAAAGTGTATTTTATTGCTTTGGTACTGGTATTCAAAACCTTTCATTGTGTATTTATTTTGTTTTTAGACATCTTTCATCACAACCATTGATCCAAAATATAAGTTTACTCTGAAATATGACACATTGGTTTAATCACCAAAACATGTTCAAACATATTTAAATATTTTCAATGTAGTTATTTTAACAACCAGTTAATCCAATAGCAAAACATTTAAGATACATGTTTGAAATTTGCCCTTTGAATGTAGTATGCTACAGTACTGTAAATTACAGTACATTACATTATTTTCACATTAGGCAATACAATTGCATTACCCTCTAAAAATCCCATGTGTAATCAAAGGTCATCTTTCACAGTGTAGTCAAATGAAAGACATTGAAGAGACAATGTTTAGCAGGCACTAGTTTGCATCAAGCAAGTCTTGAGCATTTGGCCATAGATTGCAGTAAATATCCATTTTTCATGTACCTGGTGAAAAACCTTTTGGCATGGCGAATCCAAGCCTGACATACAGTAAGACTGGATTGAAATCAGAAAGCAGGGTGGTACGCTCATGGGGATAGCAATCTTACATGTCCCAACTGTATTGTAATTATTTATTGTATTTGAAAGTATTGTAATACACTTTATGTATTGTAGTGGTCCTGTACATGGATCAGATCATAAGAGCATGGCACTAGCAATACCAGAGTTGTAGGTTCGACTCCCACTGGGGTCATGTACATAAAATGTGTTCGCTGTATTGACCAATACAATTTTAGTAAAGCAGACCACCCCCCCCCCCCCCATCAACGAGACCCCAACAACTTAATTTTTTGCATACATGCTTACTGTATAGGGAAGGGGTATGTATTCAACTGCGAGGTATTGGGCCTGCTGGTTTTCTATTCTACCTGGTAATGTATTGCACATACCTGGTGTCCCAGGTCTAACTCAGTCCCTGATTAGAGGGGGACAATGGAAAAAAAGATGTGGTTGAGTTTGAAGGGTGTTGGGGATTCATTTATTTATTGTTTTGGACTTCCTGAATCATTTGCATATTGGTATTGTATGATATTGTATTACTGCACTGTAGGAGCTAGAAACAGAAACATTTAGCTGCACCTGCTGTAATATCTGCTAATCTGTGTACACAACTGATTTGATTTGTTACATACAGTACGTCTCTGATCATGTCAATATCAGATAAATGTTTTATTTACTGTAAACTAAAATCATAATAGTCATCATCATCGCTGTACATTCGGGTATGTACAGTGCCAGTCAACAGTTTGGACACACTGTCACATCAGCCTTTGCTTTGGCTCCCCCTCCTGTCCAGCTCAGGCGTTCAGCGTCGCCTGCCTTCTAGCTGCTGCCGAACCTGTAGCCGGCAAACGCCCTTCACTCATCAACCCCAGACTTGTCTGGTCATCATTACACACACCTGGTTCCAGTCCCTACTCTATCACTGTATATATATTCCCTCTGTCATTTGTCTTTGTCGGTCATTGTAGATGCTGCTTGTTTTCCTGAGAGGAAACTCTCCTACTATTTCCTGAGTACTTTATTATTTTGCATTTTGGGTTTCGTCCCGCTTTTATGTATGGCGCTTTAATAAATTCAGTAGTTCTAAACCTGCGACTGTCTCCTGCCTACTCTTCTCTACACTTGTGACACATGTAACGGATGTGAAACGGCTAGCTTAGTTAGCGGTGCGCGCTAAATAGCGTTTCAATCAGTGACGTCACTTGCTCTGAGACCTTGAAGTAGTTGTTCCCCTTGCTCTGCAAGGGCCGTGGCTTTTGTGGAGCGATGGGGAACGATGCTTCGTGGGTGACTGTTGTTGATGTGTGCAGAGGGTCCCTGGTTCGCGCCCGGGTATGGGCGAGGGGACGGTATAAAGTTATACTGTTACACACACACCTACTCATTCAAGGGTTTTTCATTTATTTTTACTATTTTCTACATTGTAGAATAATAGTGAAGACAACAAAACCATGAAATAACACATATGGAATCATGAAGTAACCAAAAAAGTGTTAAAAAAAGAGAAATATATTTGAGATTCTCTGAAGTAGCCACCCTTTTACTTGATGACAGCTTTGCACACTCTTGGCATTCTCTCAACCAGCTTCATGAGGTAGTCGCCTGGAATGCATTTCATTCCACTTGTCAAAAGTTAATTTGTGGAAATTCTTTCCTTCTTAATGCATTTGAACCAATCAGTTGTGTTGTGACAACGTAGGGTTGGTTTACAGAAGATAGCCCTATTTGGTAAAAGACAAAGTCCCTATTGTGGCAAGAACAGCTCAAATAAGCAAAGAGAAATGACAGTCCATCATTACTTTAAGACATGAAGGTCAGTCAATATGGACAATTTCAAGAACTTTGAAAGTTTCTTCAAGTGCAGTTGCAAAAACCATCAAGCGCTATGATGAAACTGGCTGTCATGAGGACTGCCATAGGCAAGGAAGACCCAGTGTTACTTCTGCTGCAGAGGATAAGTTCATTAGTGTTACCAGCCCCAGAAAATGCAGATCAAATAAATGCTTCACAGAGTTCAAGTAACAGACACATCTCAACATCAACTGTTCAGAGGAGGCTGCGTGAATCAGTAGTCGAATTGGTTGAATTGCTGCAAAGAAACCACTACTAAAGGACAACAATAAGAAGAGACTTGCTTGGGCCAAGAAACACGAGCAATGGAGCAATTACATGAACATGTAATTGGATAATGAAAACCAGGTGTGTAGAAAATAAAGACAAAACCATTGGAGAATGAAAGATGGATCAGCGATGGCTAGATGATCGGTGACGTCAACCGCCGAACGCCGCCCGTACAAGGAGAGGGACCGACCACGGCGGAAGTCGTGACACATACATACATTTCATTATGTAGTTCTCAAAATCTGCAGTAGACAAAAGTTTACATGTAAAATCTATAGGTTTACCAAACGGTTAAGTGATTAACAATTAAGAGCAGTCGGGTTAAGTAATAGTCAAATGTATTTTAACAAATGAGAAGACAATCATATCAAAAGGAATTTGAGCATTGCGTTGTGAAAGGCAATTCCTTCATATGAACATGTATCGCAATGTGAAACATGTATTTCTAGATGAAACACTAAGTTTGGTGAAAAGGTGACAGTATGATTTTGTGTGTTGTACTTAGTCAATTGAAAATGTGCTTAGAGTTTTGAAACAACTGCCTTTTTGAGTATCTGTTTTGTGTGAAAATGTAGCACATACTTGTGAAAATTGCACCAAGGCTAAAAAAAAATGTAATCAAACTGAAATACCTGAATTCATCAATCCATGTGTTGCATAGTTCAACAAAATTATGCGCTTATTAAATACCATTTGCATTTCCTGTTACATATATGCATTGCAAACAGTAAGTAGGGAGGCCTACTATTGGTTATGAATTATATATTTTTTAACCAGTCTGTTTATTTTGTACAGTTCAAATGTTGTTGAGAAATTAGATGTCCCTCACTCTAAACATCAAATGATACATTTATACAGTACATTATGAATGAGCCACAGGGGGCGTATCGAGGGAGGGAAGTGACAAAACCTATAGAACAGCCCTGTGACATGACGAACAACATAAAACGATAAGGTTTGAAACATATAATAGGCTGAAAGAGGAAATGAGAGAGAGAGAGAGAGAGGAGCAATTGACAAGCATTCACATGACTTGTGTCGCCGAACGTGGATATTTCTGTGATAGCGCACCAGTCCAAAGACACAGGTAGGCTTTCACAAAGGATGACGTTTTATAAACTTTTTGATAGTCATTAACCAGAACGATTTGATCTAGCTCCGCTACAGAAATTAAGGTACGCAAAGTTTATGCTGCTGTAAAATGGGATTTACAAGACATCTCGTGTGGTAGGCTTACTTGACAGACAGTTACCAGTCGACAAGCGTCAGTAATTGATCGATCTATATTATTAATTACTCCGAATATATTGTGTTATTGGATAACGACAGACATAAACAGTTTAATAATACAAAATAATAATATATATATGCAGTATGATACGCATTTGAAACGCAACATGCGTCACATTTTTAGAATAGGTAGGCCTAGGCCCTAGAGTATGCTCTTTTTGAATAGTCTACTTTATCCGAAACTATTATGTTACTGTACCTGGACAAAAACTCTACAAGCACCGATCCTTCAATCATTTTCACAGAAGTGTAATTGATTTGGCTGTTTTAATTTTCTCTGGGCTGTCGGAATTGTTCCTCAGCATGAGTCAATGGAAACAAATTCAACAGCTCCAGATCAAATACCAGGAGCAGGTGGGCTACCTTTATGATGACAACTTCCCTATGGACATACGGCAGGTGCTCTCCAACTATATTGAGAGCCAGGACTGGTGAGTGTGTGTGTATGTGTGAGCGTGTGTGAGCGTGCGTGCATGCATTTGTTTGTGTGTGTGTGTGTGTGTGAGAGAGAGAGAGAGAGAGAGAGAGAGAGAGAGTGTCTGTCTGTCTGTATGCATGTCTGTGTGTATGTCTGTATGTGTGTTGGTGCCTGTGTTACTGTACAGTAATATATATAATAGATATCAAGTTCGGTTTCCAGTAAGCATGTTCAGGAACTAAAACACAGCATGTGGATACCATAATTGATAACACTTTACTTGAAGGGGCAATAAGGCATCCATAACACCTTTATGAGACCAGCCATGACACTTTAATGAGTGTTGGAAGTGTTTTACTGCATTAACACATCATGGTAATCCAGCTGTGACTGACTTGTAGCCTTTTCATGTATTGGGTCGTTCCATGAAATGAGTCACTTTGATATTTTTAGAAGAAATTGTGAATCAATATTGGATTTTAAAAGCCTGTTATATTAAATGAAGTACCCTTTAATATAGACCACATGGACAATTCAATGAATCTGATTTTTAATATGAAAAAAAAGTATTACGCATGTACTCTCTGTGACTTCTCTGAAGATTTTAACCCAGTTAACCACTAAATGTTTTCACCATCATTGTAAAGTCCTATTTATTTTGTTGCTTTGACGGAAGATTATTATTTATTACATGTGATTAGGGATTAATTTGAAGGTAAAAAACAAAAAGAGTTTTAATATGGTAAAACTATTCCTTTTAAAATATTTTTTTCAAATCATAGTGTTAAGGGAGGTGAGCTGGTTCTACTCTCTTTGGGCATTTGCTGGTGTTTTGTGGTGGAAAACTGAGTGTGTAGAGCTTAACATTACATACTGTAGATAGCTTCTTCTTTTTTTAAAGCTTACAGTCAAATGACCAAAGCATTCTCTAGTGGCGTCATGGGTAGAATGTTATCAATATTTTTCATAATTTCATAATTAATAAACATTTATTATTTTTAGTGCCGAAAAAGTGTAATATTGGGATGCAAACTCAAATACGTTTTAACTCTATGACATAGTAGTCTTCTTTTTTTAAAGCCAATTGCCAAGTGTGTGAGGTGTATACTTTTGTTTCAAAGTAGATTTGCCTAATACTACCAAGAAACAGTATGTGTGACCCTATTTACTGCAGTAATTCATTTCCCATCCCTGTTACACACAACAAGCTTCCATTTCCTCTGTCACAAGAGGATGTATTTTTTTTAGTTTAACTAAGCAAGTCAGTTCAGAACAAATTCTTATTTTCAATGATGGCCTAGTGGGTTAACTGTGTTGTTCAGGGGAAGAACAACAGATTTGTACCTTGCCAGCTCAGGGATTTGATCTTGCAACCTTTCGGTCACTAGTCCAACGCACTAACCACTAGGCTACGCTGCCACCCCGTATGGTTGATTTAAGATGAAATCGTCAACCCTGTTACGGTCAACCCTATTACTTTATTTGGCACTTACAGGCACTTAGTAGTCTTTTTTTTTTTTTTTGATGGGATAAAATAACAAAAAACATGTAGATGTACTCATGTACTCATTACAGAATGTACAAATTAGGTGAAATAAAATGTTTTTTTCCCCCACCAAGTTACACTACCCAAACGGGACTCATTGCGTGGAACCACCCTATTGCGCTTGTACAAAACAGCTAAATAAATAATTTGATGATATGACATGCTGAAAAAGGAGAATGAGTGATTTCCCCCTTTTCCCTTGTCGATTATAACATGATGTGTACAGTATGTTCTACATGCTCTTATTAATAACTTTTTATTATTGAGCACTGAAAACTGTTAAATTAGATACAAAGCTAAGACAACATGTTTGTGTTTTCTTCACAGGGATACTGCCGCAAACCATGAGTCCATGGCGACAGTTCTCCTCAGCAATCTCCTGTCTCAGCTGGACAGGCAGTGTTCTCAGGAACAGAACTTCCTACAAAGACACAACTTGAAGTTCATCTACCAGCAGTTACAGGTGCCACAATAACCTCCCTTACAATATCATACACCTAACCTGGTTACAACCAGACTGAACTCTGCGCTAAATCCATTTGCCAGGCAACCATATACCCTGCAGATCCAACATTGATAACATTAAACAGTCTCTCCTTGTCATTGATGCATTTAAGCATTGAGGGGATTTAGTACAACCAACCAACAACTTCCCGTAAATAGGGAGTTGCACTGTGTAGTATGTTATGACAGTATGTATGTGTGTGTGTGTGTATGTGTTCAGTGTGGAAAAGGAAGTGAAAGACGAGAACTGTTCATTTGTGGGTTTTTGTCACCTTTAGGGATTGGCTTATGGTTTAGTGGCATTCCTCAAACTGAGCTTCCTTTCACTTGTGATGTTGTATGTGTGTTGTATGTCATTTTTGTTCCAGACAATTGCACCTCTTACCCTATTCAGGGGAATCCAAATTATATTATGCTCTCTGAGGTCTCAGGACATTGACTGGCAGTATATTTCTTAGAATCTCTGAGAATTGTACCTTAAAACACTGTGACGGGAACAGGAAATAGCTGTTTGAGGCTGATGGCTGAGGCCGGTGAGGACATATTTCTGTATAACACAACTGATGTAGGAAAGACACATACCTCATCAGAACCTTGTGGTTTCCAGAACTTCCATTTTGTCTGTGTGTGTATTTGACTGTTTGTTTGTGTGTACAGATGGTGTGATGTTTCTCAGAGGAAGTAGTAGCTCAAGCACAAGAGGACACAAGAGGTTTGGTTTGGTGTCGCGCTTGGAGAGGTGCATTTTGTTATTGTTTAGCTGTGCTGTCTATTACGCACAGATGACAGATGGAAAGTGTCTCTTTCCATGCAATCATTTGTGCTGAGTCTACCTTGAAGGTACACAAGCATTATTTAGGATCCATTCTTTTGAACTCCTAAAGTCCACTGGTTCATACCTGAATTGCATTTTGTTGTGAGGGATCTGACCCTAACCTTGTATAAAATAAATATGTCACTGAGTGAAGAAAACGGTCAACCCACTATGCATATACATTAGGACTTTTAGTACTGGAAATAAATATTGCAGTTCTTATGTCTCATCTGAAGCTAGGAAAGGCTGAGTGGTTGGCTCTAAGGGGATTTCTCAGTCTGAGGGAGGATCTGAATAAAGTGGGCCGAATGAAGGCTGCTGAACGGACACTGTTTGTTTGTGATGTCGTCGTCATTGTGATGATGGTAAAGGGTATTGCGTAGGTTTTCAAGATTGAATCCCCTTTCTGTCTTTCGTTGCACACTCAAATCAGTAGTCACAGACAATGACTGAAAGACAAATCAGGTTTCACATGTTCACATCAGAACTTTCCCTTGTGTCACAGAGGCCTAGACAGAATCTGTGGAATTTTGTCAAAAACAGACAAAGATGTCAAGATGCACATGGTGTTTGAGACATGTTTTTCACAGAACTGGGTTCATATCCCAGAGACAGACAAAACGCAAACTAAAAGGACAAATTATGGGCCATCCATGGTTGTATTCCTTAGGGATCATCGTAGCAAACAAGTACTTCTTATTGGGGTTCAGGTAGTACCACCCCGTTTCATTCTGTTTTCTTCATTTTTCTGGCCTAATTAGCATGTCCCATGTCTGTAGGCCTTTTTACACTAAATGTCTCCTTGTTTAGACGGTCATAGTACATTACTTTTGGTTTTGTTTTCATATTGAGTCTGTACCTGGTTCAGTCGCATTCTTTCCTATGGAATGATTTATCTTGTTTCTTCACACACATTATGGCATACTTTATGTGTGGTGTGTCGGTGGAGAGAAGGTACCGTGTCTGAAAAACACCTTTCAATACTTCCTTATTAGCCAATTTTACACTATACATTATAAGGAGAAAGTAGAGCAAACCTAAACCTCCCTGTTTTACTCACACTCTTTTGTATTTCCGAGGAAGAATCTCAGTTGAGAGAGCAAGCTTTCAAAGAGCACTTAGAAACTCACACAATTCAGGAGACAGACACTCATACAGACAAGTCAGTTGAAATGTTGTTGTTTTTTTAACTATATTTTGTAAGTATTTTCTGCTTTAATTGACAGAGATACCCATGAAATGAAGAGGGAGATAGATTGTGGGCATAATGTTAAGAAGTGCGCTGGTGCCAGGATTCGATCCCATGCAGGCAGGGGACTGCGTATGTCAAAAGGTGTAGACAGCAGTATAATATTGTGGCGATTTCGGGGGGGGGGGGGGGGGGGGACTACCAGGACTCGAACTCAGATCCTGCAACTGTCAACCTAACACATGAACAATTTCACAGAGAGATTCGAATGGCTTGACAAGGTCTCTAGGTGTTTGACATCTCCATGCCTTCCTGTACATGTATACATGTGTCTGTGGGTTCATATGTCCATGATCTTTTTCAGACTAAATGCAAAGCCAACCCTCTGCTGATGGCCGGGGTCATTTCCACTTGCCTCAGAGAGGAGCGTCGTATCATCTCCACAGCCAGCATTCAGGAACAGGTGAGTCTCTTTGACTCTTTGACGTCACCAGGAAAGTCCCTTGTGTTTCCCACATATCCTTTTTATATCTTCTTCCTCGAAACACCTGGAAAGACAGAGGCAGTAAAAGGAAGAGTAAAGACTAATTGCAATAGGACGGTATCTGTGTGTGTGTGGGGGGGGGGGTGTCTGCATATGTGTGTGTGGTTTACTTCACCTCATCATCATCTTGATAGGGCCCATTGGAGAAGTCAATGCAGAATTCGGTGGCCTTCGAGAGACAGAAGAACATGGACAACAGGGTGGCTGTGATCAGGAGTAGTGTGCAGATGATGGACCAGGCAGTGAAATACCTAGAAGACATGCAAGACGACTTTGACTTCCGCTATAAAACTCTCCAGTCTCGAGGTCAGCCATTCACCCAATCCATACCCTTATGGACTCCACTAAGATCTGATGTGATTTTACAGCTGTCGTATAATATTGGATAGCTGTAAGTAAAATGGCAATATCTGCACCTGCCTGATGTGGTGAAATTATTGACTAACTATGGGCAACACTTGACTTACACCGCATAGTTTTTAAACCCAGAGGCCCAATATCGCAATACTTCCAGGAACGCTTGCGAAGCAGACTAGGCCGGGGTATTTATTTACCTTTATTTAACTAGGCAAGACAGTTAACAGCAAATTCTTATTTTACAGTGACGGCCTACTCCGGGCAAACCCTCCCCTAATCTGAAAAAACCCTGTCCCAATTGTGCGCCGCCCTATGGGACTCCCGATCACGGCCGTTTGTGATACAGCCCGGGATCGAACCAGGGTCTGTAGTGACACCTCGAGCACTGAGATGCAGTGCCTTAGACCGCTGCCCCAATCGGGTATGGGGTTTAGCAAGTCAATAGAAGTGAAAAAAAGTGTAAAATATAAATGCAAAACCTAGATTTGCGCCAATGTCTTAATTAGCTGAAACCTGGTTAAGGTGACAAACTGACACGTTTTCATTTTCATCAAAAACAACTTCATATCAAAGGAATGCCTTTGATTAGACGGCCTGCACATCCGCAGTTCGGCTCGAGACAACCGTTAGACCCGATGACGTTTCTGTGCATCAGCTTAGCTAGCCAACATTACCATGACATCAACTACAAGCGTGATCGAGGGATTTTATTGGAGAGGCAGTTTCTGGATATCTTAGTTTTTAGTATCTTTGCTTAAACCCAGCAGGTATAATTGTTACTGTAATTTCATTATTTCCAATATGTTTTCATTAATTGAATTCACTTAGTCTATTTTATGAGAATTTGTAAGATGGATAATAATATTTATTCTCGGAGCGCGCTCCCATTTAACCACGAACAACAGTTTATATACAAAATATGACGTCATGGGTGAATGAATCTCCTCCTCTCGACCAAGACAGAGCAAGTTTAAAAGTTCATTCCGACCCACTAGCACACACACAGGACACACAACATAACTGAATTAACTCTTGATCCCTCACCATTATCGATCACCACTTAGCTGACAGTTCTAGTTAACAGAAAACCTAGGAATGCACTCACTGCCTTATCTAAAACACCCCAGAGCTAAGTTTCGTCGGTTCAACCATAGGTTAAAGACCTGCTTACTTAATAAAAAAACACTCCTAATCTCCTCCAACCTGGCTGGAATGGTATTTATTTAAATGTTTTTTTTGTTTTTCTGTTTTTTTTTGTGTGAATTTTACCCCTTTTTTTTTTGGTATCCAATTGTTGTAGTAGCTACTATCTCAACTCCCGTACGGGCTCGGGAGAGAGGCTGAATGTCATGCGTCCTCCGATACACAACCCAACGTACTGCTTCTTAACACAGCGCGCATCCAACCCGGAAGCCAGCCGCACCAATGTGTCGGAGGCTACACCGTGCACCTGGCAACCTTGGCTAGCGCGCACTGCACCCGGCCCGCCACAGGAGTCACTGGTGCGCAATGAGACAAGGAGATCCCTACCGACCAATCCCTCCTTAACCCGGACGACGCTAGGCCAATTGTGCGTCGCCCCACGGACCTCCCGATCGCAGCCGGTTAGAGCCTGGGCGCGAACCCAGGGACTCTGATGGCACAGCTGGCGCTGCAGTACAGCGCCCTTAACCACTGCGCCACCCGGGAGGCCCTATTTAAATGTAAATACCCACAATCCCTCACTTATGAACTCATATTGTTAATCAGATATAATAAAACAGAGTATAAGTTTACTTAGTTAGAGTTCTATTTAAAATGGGGATATTGTTTAGTCATTTATTCATAAAATTCATAACAATAATGCAATATGATGTCGTTATAATGCATTGTAAGACTTGTCATAAGCATGTTTGACCCCCTTTTAATGTATATTCTTATCATCTCATTATGATCCTGCCTGACTGAATGACAACCATAGGTTTTAAAGGGGCAATAAAAAAAACATGTTTTATTTCACCAAATTGTAACATTCTGTCATGATGAGCAAATGTTCAAGTTAAAGGTCCAATTCAGCCATTTTTATCTTAATATCAAATCATTTCTGGGTAATAGTGATTGTGTTCAATTAAAATGGTCAAAAAAGCAAAAAAATCCTTCTTGAGCAATTTCTCAAGAAGGAATTTTGCTAGGACCTTTTGGGAGTGGTCTGAGTGGGGAGGGGAAAACTGAAAACTAGCTTTTATTGGCAGAGAGGTTTGGAATGCTCTTTCTTGTTGGTATATTAACCAATTTACCGACTGGTGATGTCACCAGGCAGGCCAAAACTCCATCCCACCAAAACGGGCTGAAATTTCAGGCGGTCTTTTCAAACAGCTCAAACAATCATCATTTTCACAACACAGTATTATTCCAACCTCATAGTGTGGAAATACATTTAAAACACAGGAAAATCTAGTTTTTGATTGCACTGGACTTTTAATTAAAAACATGTTTTCCCATTTTAAGAGGTTAAATACAAAAATTACAATAGTAATTGACCATAACAGGGTTGACGATTTAATCTTAAATCAGCCAAAATGTTTTATTGTTTCTTTATTTGACTAGGCAAGTCATTTAAGAACAAGTTCTTATTTTCATTGACAGCACTGCCTTGTTCAGGGTAGAATGACAGATTTGTACCTAGGCAGCTAGGGGATTCGAACCTGCAACCTTTCGGTTACTAGCACAATGCTGTAACCACTAGGCTACCCTGCCGCCCGGTGTGATAATGGGGACGGAAGCTTGATGTGTGCCACAGGGAGAGGCAGCTCATAGAAGCTTCACAATAATTGTTTTTATTGTTAAAATATTTCTAGCCTGTCTATCTATGAGGGTTGATGTGTTATGCTTTTTCCACCACAAAACACAAGAAAATGGCCAAAAAGAGTTGAACCAGCTCACCTGCTTTTACGCTATGATTTGAATATCAGATATCCAGTCTTTCTTTTGAGAAAAACATTTTACAAGGAATAGTTTCACCATATTAAAACTAGAGTTTAGTTCACAAAACAGGGTTGACCTTAAAATCAGGGACAGGTGTGTTTTTAAATGAATCACTAATCACATTAAATAAATACAAATCGCCAGAAATGACTTTGTCGAAGCAACAAAATAACTAAGACTTTACAATAATGGTGAAAACTTTTGGGATTAAAGGGGTTCAAATCTTCTGAGAAGTCACAGAAAGTGGACTTATTTAGCAAGTCTATATTCAAATAAAATGTTATTTATTTTTATTGAATTTATTGAATTGTCCATGTGGTCTATTAAAGGGCACCACATTTAATATAACATGCTTTTAAAATCCAATAAGGGTGTACAATTTCTACTTACAGTTTCAAAGTGATGCAAAAGGGACTCATTTCGTGGAACGACCCATGTACCAATCCCAGGTTGCGCCAATAAAGTGGTGCAAAGAAGTGCCACACTTTTATTCAATGTAACTTACATCAATAGTACATGGGTTCCCACTGTGTTTTATCCTCTGTCACGCTGGATGTATTTTTGTCCCTTAGATCCAGTGGACAGGAACACAGCGGCGATGAAACAGGAAGTGACCCGACTGCAGGAGATGCTCAACAACCTGGACTTTAAGAGGAAGGTGTGGGAACACTACATAGATTAGATAAACCAGCAATCAGCTATGGTTGTTACTATAGGCCTAAGCTTTGTGTTTAGCATGTAAACAGTTGAACATCAGCGATGCCTTACCTTTGAGTAATATGCATTTATTTGAATTGGGGCCACCGTTTCTGTCATGCAGTTGCTGTCTTACACACTTTTAGTCTATACAATTCTATATGAATATTTACTATATAGATACAATGGTTAAAAAGAAAACATTTTGTTGGGCTGCAAAGTGTGGAGAGCACTGTTGCATCCAGCACGATATTGCTAGTTAGATTTTCGTCTGGCACTGCAAGACAGCTGATTGAGTTTTAGATATTGAAATCTTGAGGATATTTATTGAATTCGCTTCGGGGACTATTCAACAAAACACACGTTTATGTATAATATTATAATATATGGCATTTAACAGACACTTTTATTCAATGTAACTTACATAAATAGTACATGGGTTCCCAACCTAGGCGCCAACGTTTTGTGGGGAAGCGTGGGAACTTCCTTGATTTAAAAAAAAAACTATAAAAATGTTTTATTTTAATTTTTACAATTCGTGATTGTTTATACCAATCAAAAACGATGCATACATCTGTGAAGCTTCAGGCTATAAACAAGCAGTACGTGCCAGAGGAAGATGCAACTCTGATGCAAAGGGGAATTTCTTTGGTTTTTCTCTATGACATTCAGAAAATGAGCTACGACCTAAAGTCGAGGAGTCAAAGAAATTGGACTTTGCTTGGAAAGAAATCTCATATGATGTGTGACTCTGTCGCTATCAATTGCTCCAATCACTTTCTGTAAAAGAGAATATATACAGTATAACTACATTGAGGGTTCATATAAATGATCCTAATAAAACATATTTTGTAGCGGAATAGCATTTGGGGAAATCGGGTCTAGACTTTTCCCTATCCATTATTGATGGGATTATCATTAAATATCCTTCCTAAAAGATGTCATGAGTCTTGTTAAACCACATATAATTGCAGTAAATTAACTTTAAAAAACAACATTTTCCAAAGTCAATCATATTGGGGGAATTCAACCCACAACCTTGGTGTTGCTAGGATCATGCGCTTACCAACTGAGCAACACAGGTCCAGCAGTGAGATGTTGTTATTGTTCCCCCATAGGAGAACCTATCTAAGATGAGTGACGTGATAAAAGAGATTGATGCTCTGATAGTCTCCCAGCTGAACCCAGAGCTGATGGAGTGGAAACGCAGGCAGCAGATCAACTGTATAGGTGGCCCACTGCTCACTGGACTGGACCAGCTCCAGAACTGGTAATGCAACCAAGCTTGCTTACACACATACACACACACACATTACTCAATCTTATAACTATATTCCAGAATAACGTGGGATTTTAGGTCAACCTCAATTCATGCACACCCCATCACCCTCTCTCTCTCCTAGGTTTACACTGACTGCCCAAAGTCTGTTCCAGATGAAGCGTCAGCTGGACAAACTGGGGGAACTTATATTAAAGGTGACGTATGAGAGTGACCCCATCCCACTGCAGAGACCGCAGATGGAGGAGCAGGTCAAATACCTCATCTACCACCTCATCAAAAGGTACTGACCTCAACAAAGCCGGACACCTACTCTAACCAAGTGCATGAAATATCCATATCACAAAGTGATTTTCCAAAGAACTGGAAGCATAGGGAAGCATGAGTGGGAAATAATGGGAAGTCTAGATAACAGGGAAATGAACTTGTGACTGTTATGTTGCCGCCATCAAAATCTAGGTGCCATACACAACTGCTATTATGCTATTGTAGTTCTCTTGTAAGCCATCGTTGTGTCATCCTTTGTACAATGTCCACAGCTCCTTTGTGGTGGAGAAGCAGCCATGTATGCCAACCCACCCCCAGAAACCTCTCATCATCAAGACCGGGGTGCAGTTCACCACCAAAGTCAGGTACTGTATGTGTATTAAGATGTAACACAACTCATTACTTGGTGCTTATCAATCCATTGTTTGTGTGTACATATTAAATATACACTCACCAGAGAGTTTATTAGGTACACCCATCTAGTACCGGGGTCTAGTACTTTTGCCTCCAGAACAGCCTGCATTCTTCGGGGAATTTTACAATGTTCGGAAACGTTGGTCCATGCTGACGTGATGGCATCATGCAGTTGCTGCAGATTGGATGGCCGTACATTCATGTTGCGAACAGCCAGTTCCAACTCATTCCAAATATGTTCTATTGGGTTGAGGTCTGGGGACTGCGCAAGCCACTCAAGTAAACTGAACTCTCTGTCATGTTCCAGGCAATGTTTTTCCACTCCTGAATTGTCAAGTGTTGGTGATCGCGTGCCCACTGGAGCCGCTTCTTTTTGTTTTTAGCTGATAGTAGTGAACCTGGTGTTGTCATCTGCTGCAACAGCCTATCCGTGACAAGGACCAACGAGTTGTGCCTTCCACGATGCCATTCTGCACACCACTGTTGTGCTGCACCGTTGTCTGTCTCTTTGTGGCCAACCTGTTAGCTTGCACGAACATTATCGGTAAACCCTAGACACTGTTGTGTGTGAAAAGCCCAGGATGGTGGCCGTTTCAAATCAAATCAAATTGTATTGGTCACATACACGTGATTAGCAGATGTTATTGCTTGTGCTTCTAGCTCCAACAGTGCATTAATATCGAACAAGTAATATCTAACAAATTACACAACATATACTTAAGACTATATACATATGGACGAGCGATGTCAGAGCGGAACGGACTAAGATACAGTAGAATAGTATAGAACACAGTATATACATATGAGATGAGTAATGCAAGATATGTAAACATTATTAAGTGAATGAGATACCGTAGAATAGTATAGAAAACAGTATATACATATGAGATGAGTAATGCAAGATATGTAAACATTATTAATTGACTCAGATACTGTAGAATAGTATAGAATACAGTATATACATATGAGATGAGTAATGCCAGATATGTAAACATTATTAAAGTGACTAGTGTTCCATTCCTTAAAGTGGCCAGGGATTCCTAGTCTATGCCTATAGCCAGCAGCCTCTAATGTGCTAGTGATGGGTGTTTAACAGTCTGATGGCCTTGAGATAGAAGCTATTTTTCAGTCTCTCGGTCCCAGCTTTGATGCACCTGTACTGACCTCGCCTTCTGGATGATAGTGAGGTGAACAGGCAGTGGCTTGGGTGGTTGATGTCCTTGATTATCTTTTTGGACTTCCTGTGACATCGGGTGCTGTAGGTTTCCTGGAGGGCAGGTAGTTTGCCACCGGTAATGCGTTGAGCAGACTACACCACCCTCTGGAGAGCCTTGCGGTTTTGGGTGGCGCAGTTGCCGTACCAGGCGGTGATACAGCCCGACAGGATGTTTTCAATTGTGCATCTGTAAAAATTTGTGATGGTTTTAGGTGACAAGCCAGATTTCTTCAGCCTCCTGAGGTTGAAGAGACTCTGTTGCACCTTCTTCACCTCACTGTCTGTGTGGGTGGTCCATTTCAGTTTGTCAGTGATGTGTACGCCGAGGAACTTGAAGCTTTCCACCTCCACTGATGTCCCGTCGATGTTGATAGGGGGGTGCACCATATGCTGCTTCCTGAAGTCTACGAACATCCCCCTTTGTTTTGTTTACATTGTGGGAGAGTTTGTTTTGAAGGCACCACACTCCCAGAGCCCTCACCTCCTCCCTGTAGGCTGTCTTGTCATCGTTGGTAATCAAGCCTACTACTGTTGTGTCGTCTGCAAACTTGATGATTGAGTTTGAGGCATGCTTGACCACGCAGTCATGGGTGAACAGGGAGTACAGGAGTACAGGAGTACAGGAGTGTTTACTAACCCTTGTGGGGCCCCAGTGTTGAGGATAAGCAGAGTGGAGGTGATGCTTCCCACCACCTGGGGGCGGCCCGTCAGGAAGTCCAGGACCCAGTTGCACAGGGCGGGGTTCAGACCCAGGGCCTCGAGCTTAATGATAATCTTGGAGGGTACTATGGTGTTGAATGCTGAGTAATAGTCCATAAACAGCATTCTTACATAGGTATTGTAAAGAACACGATGGGAGACAGAGAGCTGGTTTCAAGCGCAGGGCGCAGCAGGTGTTTATTGTAAAGGACCACAGGAGGAGGCAGGTTGCTGGGTTTCAGAGGCAGGCAGAAGGTCATACACAGGGGGTCCAAAAAGGCAACAGTACAGGCAGGGAAAAGGTCATGTCGTCCAGGAGATCCGGAAATAGGTAGGTAACAGGAAATCTGATAGGCTAAAGTACAGGCAGGGAATAGGCAAAAGGCGTCGTTAGTGAGGCAGTCAAAAACTATCATACACAGGAGGAGTAAATTACGGAAAACCAGAGCTCCGAATAGAAGTGTGTCACAAAACAAACAATACCTCACAATGATGGGGTGCACATAACTCAACTAAATAGTGTGTGATAATGACATACAGGTGTGTGATCAGAATTCAGGTGATTGGGAACTGGAGAGCGAGCTGCGTTCAGGGGATCTATATGTTTGAGAGTGTAAGCTGGAAAGTGAGCTGCGTTCAGGGGATCTACGTGTTTGAGAGTGTAAGCTGGAAAGTGAGCTGCGTTCAGGGGATCTACGTGTTTGAGAGTGTGAGTTGGAAGCAGACGTTACAGGTATTCCTCTTGTCCAGATGGGATAGGGCAGTGTGCAGGGTGATGGTGATTGCATCGTCTGTGGATTTATTGGGGCGGTAAGCAAATTGAAGTGGGTCTAGGATGGCAGGTAAGGTAGAGGTGATATGATCCTTGACTAGTCTCTCAAAGCACTTCATGATGACAGAGGTGAGCGCTACAGGGCGATAGTCATTAAGTTCAGTTACCTTTGCCTTCTTGGGTACAGAAACAATGGTGACCATCTTGAAGCATGTGGGGACAGTGCACTGGGATAGGGAGAGATTGAATATGCCCGTAAACACACCAGCCAGCTGGTCTGCGCATGCTCTGAGGACGCGGCTAGGGATGCCGTCTGGGCCGGCAGCCTTGTGAGGGTTAACACGTTTAAATGTTTTACTCACGTCTGCCAGGGAGAAGGAGAGCCCAAAGTCCTTGGTAGCGGGCCGCGTCGGTGGCACTGTGTTATCCTCAAAGCGTGCAAAGAATGTGTTTAGCCTGTCCGAAGCAAGACGTCGATCTCGGTGACGTGGCTGGTAAATGGTTAAATGCAGTGGTGCGCGCTTTCAGTTTCGCGCGAATGCTTCCATCTATCCACGGTTTCTGGTTAGAGTAGGTTTTAATAGTCACAGTGGGTACTTCATCTCCTATACACTTCCTTATGAACTCAGTCACCATATCCGTGTATGCGTCTAGATTATTTTCGCAAGCTACCCGGAACATATCCCAGTCCTCATGATCAAAACAATCCTGAAGCGTGGATTTTGATTGGCCAGACCAGTGTTGAATAGTATGAAGCACGGGCACTTCCTGTTTGAGTTTCTGCCTATAACGGGAGGAGCAAGATGGAGTCGTGGTCAGATTTGCCGAAAGGAGGGCGGGGGAGGGCCTTGTAAGCATTCCGGAAAGTTTGAATAGCAATGGTCGAGAGTCTTAGTAGCGCGAGTAGGACAGTCAATATTTTGATAGAACTTCTGCAGCCTAGTCCTCAGATTTGCTTTGTTAAAATCCCCTGATACAATAAATGCAGCCTCAGGATATGTGGTTTCCAGTTTGCATATAGTCAGCTTGCAGTAAAGTTCTTAGCGTGCCGTCGAGGTTTCGGATTGAGGTGAGATGTAAACGGCGTGATGATGACGGAGGAGGATTCTCTTGGTAGATAATATGGTTGGCATTTAATTATGAGGTATTCTAGGTCAGGTGAACAAAATTACTTGAGTTCTTGTATGCTCCTAGAATTACACCATGAGTCGTTAATCATGAAACACACCCCTCCGCCCTTCTGTTTCCCGGAGAGATATTTATTCTTGTCTGTGCGATGTACTGAAAATCCTGCTGGCTTTACCGACTCCGACAGAGTATCCCGAAAGAGCCATGTTTCTATGAAACAAAGTATGTTACAGGCCCGATGTCTCTCTGGAAAGAAATCCTTGCTCTAAGCTCATCAGCTTTGTTATCCAAAGACTCAACGTTAGCGAGTAATATACTCAGAAGCGGTGGGTGGTGTGCGCCTCCTAAGTCGAACCAGCAGGCCACCTCGAGTGCCTCTCCTCCACCGGTGATGTTTTGGGTCGGCCTCCTGAATAAGTTCAATTGCTCTGGGGAGAGCGAACAAAGGATCTGCTCCAGGTAAGTTGTATTCCTGGTTGTAATGCTGGTAGTTCTGGTGAGTTACCGCTGCTCTAATATCCAATAGTTCTTCCGGCTGTATGTAATGACACAAAACATTTCCTGAGCTAATAATGTAAAAAATAATACATAATAAAACAAAATACTGCAAAGTTTTCTAAGAGCTAGTGGCGATGCGGCCATCTCCTTCGGCGCCATCATCTATTTGTTGGTAATCCAACAATCTGTTAGTTTCTGGCACCGATGATCATACCACGCTCAAAGTCCCTTAGGTCACTCGATTTCCCCATTCGAACGTTAAATGGAACAGTAACTGAATGCCTCAAAGCCTGTCTGCCTGCTTTATATAGCAAGCCACGGCCAAGTAACTCACTGTCTGTACCTAATAAACTGTCAGGTGAGTGTATGTTTTTGCTAAATATTTATGTTTTGTCACTTTTCTGTCTAGATTGCTGGTCAAACTTCCAGAGGTGGATTACCAACTAAAAGTGAAGACAATATTTGACAAGTGAGTATTAGTATAATGTAACACAGCAATATGTGGCGCATTTGCTTCAAAGTGATCGCGCTTTGCAAGCTCTGTTAATATTTCAGAAACGTAATGTTTCATAGACATCAAGATATTCTTCATTGACGTTTATAAGAAAGCTAGCACTACATTACTGAGTAATTTATGTACTGTATTATCTTCCCTGTGTGTAGGGACCTCCCCCCTGGTAGAGTGTGAGTATATCCATGCAACCTCAATGTGGGATGTTCTGTGGGGATTTCCTGTTCTTGTTATTTATGCCAATATTGAACCTTCTCATGTGGCATGTGTGAACATTGTTCTTTGGGAAGGGTGATTGTTCTATGTGGAACCATACTGACCCCAAGAACCTTTTGAGCCCTTCAGTAGTTATTTGTAGTTCAAATAAGGTTTTTTTCCGCTTTTAGTGATAATTAAAATGTAGGGTCATGGCTCAATACAATATTTTGGGGCGTGGCTTTTGCACAGCTTTTTTTGTGCAACAATGAGTGAGAGTGTCATTCTAGTTTATCTAATATGTTATGTTATGCTGTTACATGTTATACAGTGGTGTAAAAAAGTTTTTCTGATATTTTTTATACTGAAAGTTATCAGATCTTCAACCAAAACCTAATATTAGATAAAGGGAATCTGAGGTTACAAATAACAAAAAAATGCATGCTTATTTTATTTATTTAATTAACAATTACACTCAATAACTGATTGTGCCACCTTTCGCTGCAATGATTGCAACCAAATGCTTCCTGTAATTGTTGATCAGTCTCACGTCACCGTGGGGGAATTTTCTGTGGGTTTTCAAACATGAACTGATCGTTTTAAGTCCTGACACAACATCTCAATTGGGATTAGGTCTGGACTTGGAGTAGGTCATTTCAAAACGTAAAATTTGTTGCTTTTTAACAATTTTGATGTATACAGTTGAAGTCAGAAGTTTACATACACTTAGGTTGGAGTCATTATAACTCGTTTTTCCACCACTCCACAAATTCCTTGTTAACAAACTTTAGTTTTGGCAAGTCGGTTAGGACATCTACTTTGTGAATGACACAAGTCATTTTTCCAACAATTGTTTACAGACAGATTATTTCACTTATCACAATATTTCACTGTATCACAATTCCAGTGGGTCAGACGTTTACATACACTAAGTTGACTGTACCTTTAAACATCTTGGAAAATTCCAGAAAATGATGTCATGGCTTTAGAAGCTTCTGATAGGCTAATTGACATCATTTGAGTCAATTGGAGGTGTACCTGTGGATGTATTTCAAGCCCTACCTTCAAACTCAGTGCCTCTTTGCTTGACATCATGGGAAAATCTAAATAAATCAGCCAATACCTCAGAAAACAAATTGTACACCTCCACAAGTCTGGTTCCTCCTTGGGAGCAATTTCCAAATGCCTGAAGGTACCACGTTGATCTGTACAAACAATAGTACGCAAGTATAAACACCATGTGACCACGCAGCCGTCATACCACTCAGGAAGGAGATGCGTTCTGTCTCCTAGAGATGAACATACTTTGGTGCGAAAAGTGCAAATCAATCCCAGAACAACAGCAAAGGACATTGTGAAGATGCTGGAGGAAACAGGTACAAAAGTATATCCACAGTTAAACGAGTCCTATGCCGACATAACCTGAAAGGCCGCTCAGCAAGGAAGAAGCCACTGCTCCAAAACCGTCATAAAAAAGACAGACTACGGTTTGCAACTGCACATGGGGACAAAGATCATACTTTTTGGGGAAATGTCCTATGGTCTGATGAAACAAAAATAGAGCTGTTTGGCCGTAATGACCATCGTTATGTTTGGAGGAAAAAGGGGGTGGCTTGCCAGCCGAAGAACACCATCCCAACCGTGAAGCACGGGGGTGGCAGCATCATGTTGTGGGGGTGCTTTGCTGTAGGTGGGACTGGTGCACTTCACAAACTAGATGGCATCATGAGGAAAGAAAATGTTGTGGATATATTGAAGCAACATCTCAAGACATCAGTCAGGAAGTTAAAGCTTGGTCACAAATGGGTCTTCCAAATGGACAATGACCCCAAGCATACTTCCAAAGTTGTGGCAAAATGGCTTAAGGACAGCAAAGTCAAGGGATTGGAGTGGCCATCATAGCCCTGACCTCAATCCCATAGAACATTTGTGGGCAGAAATGAAACAGCATGTGCGAGCAAGGAGGGCTACAAATCTGACTCAGTTACACCAGCTCTGTCAGGAGGAATGGGCCAAAATTCAACCAACTTATTGTGGGAAGCTTGTGGAAAGCTACGTGAAACGTTTGACTAAAGTTAAACAATTTAAAGGCAATTGTACCAACTTCTGACCCACTGGGAATGTGATGAAAGAAATAAAAGCTGAAATAAGTCATTCTCTCTACTGTTATTCTGACATTTCACATTCTTAAAATAAAGTGGTGATCCTAACTGACCTAACTAAGACAGGGAAGATGTATTTGGCTAAGGTGTATGTAAACTTCCGACTTCAACTGTACTTGTTTGTGTGTTTTGGATCATTTTCTTGCTGCACAACCCAGCTGTGCTTCAGCTCACAGACAGATGGCCTGACATTCTCCAGTAAAATTCTCTGATACAGAGCAGAATTCATGGTTCCTTCTATTAAGGCAAGTCGTCCAGGTCCGGAGGCAGCAAAGCATCCCCAAGCAATCTTATTATCAGCGCCACGCTTGACTGTTGGCATAAGGTGCTTACTGTGGAATGCAGTGTTTGGTTTTCACCATCTCATCCAAAAACGTTTACTCAAGTTTGCCAAAAAGCAACTGGAAGCACCTGGATGATCATCAAGGATTTTGGAAGAATGAGTTTAAAGCAATTCTGCATAGAATAGTGGGCCAAGATTCCTCCACGGCGCCTTGAGAGACTGATAAAAAACTACAGGAAGCGTTTGGTTGTAGTCATTGTAGCTAAAGGTGGGACAACCAGTTATTGAGTGTAAGGGGGCAATTACTTTTTCACAGCACTGTATATGACTATGGCCAGTGACGGTGTCTTGTGAAAGACTCACATATGGCCGTGTGTCAATTGAGAATTGTCGACTAAGACAGTAGTTCTCAATTCTCTTCTCAGGGACCCCCAGCTGTTCCAGAGCTAGCACACCTGATTAAACTTGCTAATAAACACAATAATAAAACTATGAAATTTTAACAATATAATGTGGCTAATTAAACCAGAATTAAAAAACTGTATGGTTCTACAAAGAACCTTTGAGATTGAGAAAGGTTTTTTATAGAACCATTCTCCATAAAGGTTCTATAAAGAACCATAAAAAAGGGTTCTATAATAGCCCCAAAAAGGGTTGTAACCATAGCGGAACCCTTTTTTGGTGCTATATCAAATCATTATTAATGGTTCTTTATAGAATCTTAGGAAATCGTTCTTTATAGCACATGTTCCATTTAGAACCTTATGAGTATGGTTATTTTCATAGAACCTTCAAAAAAAGGTTCCATATAGCACCAAAAAGGGTTCCTCTATGCTTACAAGCCAAATGAACCTTTATTTGGCGCTATATACAACTATTTGTTTTTAGTGCGTAGTGAGAACAGTGACAAAGAGAGAAATATGAGATGTGTTTGATTACTTATCAGTTGACACAGTTTAAGTAAGCAGAGTAATGCCCTATTCAGCTGCCTGAAATCCAACTTGAATTTGAGTTGTTTCTACCCGCTGCATGTGTTTGCCATGTACAGTATCTTAGCTAATTCTGTTGTTGTTGCTGTTCTGTGTTTGTATGTGTCTGCGCCTGTGTATGCTTAGTTCAGACTACTAACTACGGCTTTGCCCCATCCCTCTCCATTCAGAAATCGTCAGTTCTTCATCCTGACTACCACCACCAAAGTAATGGACGTGGAGGAATCATCCAATGGCTGCCTGTCTGTAGAGTTTCGACACTTGGTAACCTCTGACTTTCACTGTCCCCACTAACACACTGACATTTTAATAATAATTCAACCTCAATCTGTTCATCCACAGGTTTAGTGAAACATTTTAGTGGACTCAAACTAATTTGGTTCAATGGGGCTGGCTGTCAACGGTCATATTGGAAATAACAGACAACTGTTTGCAAAGACCCTGTTATATAGTAAACATTTTTTATTAAGATCGCCCTGGCCTAGCTGTACATGACATTGTGTGAACAGTTCATTTGATATTAATGTAAGTATATTTATTATGCATTGATATCCTATTTGTATCTTCTTCAGCAGCTGAAAGAGAAGAAATACGTTAATGGAACCAAGGTGAACGAGGTGAGAGGAGTGATATGAAAGTTGAACAAGACTTTTAGTTTTTCCATGAATGATGGTTAAGGGTCAGTGACGCAGACCTATCTAAGATTACACTCTAGTAAAGTGACCTTTGGAACATGGCGTTCAGATTTGTTTGCTATGGTAGAACTGCTTTGTCGAGCCAAAGATGGTAGATACATGAAGATGTCACACTCAGGCTGTTTACCATTGAAAAAAATGGTTATTTCCGGTCTGCTTAACGGGGTGGCTCTCCCATAGGCACCAATGCTTTAGCAGCTGGGTCTAATCTGCTTAGTTTATTGACTGTAATGTAACCAGAAAAGATTAGGGAGTAGGATGTCTCGCTTCTTCTTCTGTATCTTTGTAACAACTTCAAGAGATATATTCTGGTCAACCAGAGATCAAGTCATTGGACACAGAAGTGAATTAAGAGTTTAAAACTTATGATTTATTTAGAGGTAAATATTTTGTTTTACTTTGCCTGAGGTTGGGGTAGCCTACTGGTTAGAGGTAGCCTAGTGGTTAGAGTGGTGGGTCAGTAACTAAAACGGTTGCTGGCTCAAAACCCTAGGCTGACAAGGTAAAAATCTGTCGTTCTGCCCCTGAACAACCCACTGTTCCCCAGTAGGCCGTCATTGTAAATAAGAATTTGTTCTTAACTGACTTGCCTAGTTAAATATATAATATCTATAATAACTCAAAAACACTTCCGTTAAGAAAGAGGTAGTTGCTTTCTTAAAACAGTAGAAGGCAACATTGCCAAGGATTTGCAAAATGTTCCCCTTAATTTGAAGTTTTAACTCCTTTTCAGGACAATGGTGCTTTTGCTTGCGTACGTTTTCAGATGGCTCCATAACTTATCACAGATGGAAAACCTTGTTAACTCCCTAGTAAACTCTTAATTGAAAAAAACATGTGCTCTTTCTGATAAAGTTTTATCATAGATTGACTTTTGAATTGAAGAAAGGCGTTTATTTAGCCTTTTTATTCATGTGTCTCAACAAAAGTCATGACAAAGCTTCATTCACACAATTTAAACACTAGGATACAGGATCCTTATCTTATTACAGAAAATTACTGATGAATACTGCTATCAAACTTCTCCCTAATGCTCATATACTGTAGAGGGAATATAATTATCCTCAAAGATCATTTCCTTGGGTTTTTCGACGGCCTTGTTATGGAATGCTGTTCTTTAGTAAATAGGGCAAATTCCTTATCCCGTTGATAGAGCCTGCCGTGTTTTCATTGAGATGTGTTCAACTTTTTGGTGTGTCCCTCACTGCACAAAAAATTTTTTTTTTTTCCTCTGCTACTGTATTTAATGTGTTCTGAGAAAAAGGGTTTGTGAAATGTGGTGTAGTAGAGTGTTTGTAAGAGGAAGAGGAAGGCGTTTAGTAAAGTGTGTGTGTGTGTGTGTGTGTGTGTGTGTGTGTGTGTGTGTGTGTGTGTGTGTGTGTGTGTGTGTGTGTGTGTGTGTGTGTGTGTGTGTGTGTGTGTGTGTGTGTGTGTGTGTGTGTGTGTGTGTATCTTTGTGTGTGTGTGTATTTGTATTCTGCTGGTTCCAGGGTCCTGTCTCTGTGACGGAGGAGCTCCACTCCCTCAGCTTTGAGGCCCAGTTCAACATACAGGGCATTAACATCGACCTGGAGGTCAGTCAATTTCTACACACTACTTCATATCTCCTATATAAGACACACACTCTCCCACACACGCATTCTGACAATAATCCACTCCATCCCACACCTCAAATAACCCCCACACAGTCTTCCTAGCATACATTGTCAGTCATTATTACAGTGCCTTGTAGAAGTATTCATCCCCCTTGGTGTTTTTCCTATTTTGTTGCATTACAACCTGTAAATCAATTTTAATTCCAGGTTGTAAGGCAACAAAATAGGAAAAATACCAAGGGGGGTGAATACTTTTGCAAGCCACTGTAGTCTTTGTGTAAGCAAATACTGTATGTGTGTGTGTGTGTGTGTGTGTGTGTGTGTGTGTGTGTGTGTGTGTGCGTGCGTGCGTGCGTGCGTGCGCGCATATATGTCTCTCTCTGCAGACCTGCTCTTTTCCTCTGGTGGTCATCTCCAATGTTAGCCAACTGCCTGGAGGTTGGGCATCTGTCATGTGGTACAACCTGCTGACTGACGAACCCAGGGTGAGCTGAACACACACACACACACACACACACACACACACACACACACACACATACTCTACCATTCTTTTAGGTGTTTTATATTTTATCTCACTCTCTTTCCTCTGTGCCGCTCCCTTTTTTAGAACCTGGGCTTCTTTGCCAGTCCTCAGCGGGCCAGTTGGGGCCAGCTCTCTGAGGTACTGAGTTGGCAGTTCTCCACCTTCGCTGGGCGGGGCCTCAACAGGGAACAGCTGTGCATGCTAGGAGAGAAACTCTTGGGTACGGTGGCCTAGTGGAACACTTTTCATGGGGGCATAACAGTGTTGGAACAGCATACATACACCATTTATTTGTCATGAGGAAAAGCACTCCTGTCCCTTTACAAGTATTTTCAATTATGAGAGAACAGGAATGTGAATTGTCATGAGATTGTTCAACATCGGTCTTTGGCTTCCAACCACCACAATAGTATGGACTCCCCCTATATTATCTAAGGTGGTGTTATTTCTGTTCAAGAATAATTGAATATTCATTCTTAGTGTATGAAATTGTAATGTTTTTGTTGTTGTTGATAATCGTAAATCTATGAATCATCTTCACTGTAGGTCAGCAAGCCTCCCAAAACGAATGTCAGGTATCCTGGTCCAAATTCTGCAAGGTCGGTGCTATTGCTTCTTTATAGTCCTACGACTACAAGTCTTAAACACAAAATGAAGGATGTCATATCTTAGTAACAAATACTCTCCCTTCCCACTTCATGTAGAATCTTTCACAGACATACTGTACTGTCATTCTCCATCTTGACTTGACTTATTCTCTTCAGCTCCTAGTAGAGTCATTCTCCATCAACAATTCATAATTGCACCAGTCCGTTACCCTGAGGAATTTTTCCAGTGGTCATATTAAATGAATAACTTGAGGCTGTCTTTTTATTGAAAGATGCCATAAAAACTTTTAAGGGTAATTCTCATCTCTTTCCCATTCTGTCTGCTTTTTCCAGGAGAATATTCATGGGAAGAATTTCAGTTTCTGGATGTGGCTGGATTCCATCCTGGAGCTCATCAAGAAGCACCTACTTCCCATCTGGAACGACAAGTGAGATTTAGGGCCGGTCTATCCCCTTTTAGGGCCCCCTATCCCCTTTCCCCTAGGCACTTTGCCATGTGTGGACAATTATTAGGGGGACAGATGGAATTATTGCCATGTTGCTTCTACAATATTCTCAGATCTACATAAATGCTTAGGCGATAGATGCTAGGGGCTACAAGTTGTTTGTGGACACTCCTCTGCTTTGTGTACCCCACTGCTGATCCCTAAGCTACCTTTTTGCTAAACTACAGTGTTGGGTTCAGTACAATTTAATGTCATTTGCGACTCATTAGGTTCAGTTCCATTTTGAATGGATTTCATGGACTGGATTGATCTATTCACTGCTCAGGGCTTTAGACCACAGTGTACTGTTAAATCAGTGGGTGTAAAATAAGTAATGTAACTGATGGTGTGTTTTGGGTGTGCTTCCTTCAGCTGCATCATGGGTTTTGTCAGTAAGGAGACTGAGAGGGCCCGTCTGAAGGACAAGGAGCCTGGGACTTTCCTGCTGCGCTTCAGCGAGAGCCACCTGGGCGGGATCACCTTCACCTGGGTGGAGCAGTCCGATAGTGGTGAGGCCTGTTCGGCTGTCGAATTATCTTCACTATTTGGAATTTTTGCATCTGCTCTTGAGCCAAAGGGGGACCCCTACATCGAGAGAAAAATTATCCAGAAATGACCTGATTAGACATAAAGGATCACACCTCCCCACACCCATTAAAATCATATTGTTTGCCCAAAACTAGTGATTTGTTTGGTTTCATAAGATAATAAATTGATTCATATTTTATCTAAACCATGCAGTCAACATTGAAATCCACAAAACAATTAGCATCTAAACTTCCACAGTGTCTTTAACATTGATTCTGTAAACATTTAACTCTGATTGGCGCTTTGGTTGTGTCTGTGTCAACAGGAGAGGCCAAGTTCATCTCGGTGGAGCCGTACACCAAATCACGCCTCAGCGCTCTCCCGTTTGCCGACATTATCCGGGACTACAAGGTCATCGCAGACGGAGAGGTCCCTGAGAACCCACTAAAGTTCCTCTACCCAGACATCCCCAAAGACGAGGCCTTCGGACGACTTTACAACAGCCAGCAGAGCAAAGGCAAGATGTCTGCCAAGACATGTTTATGATGGAGAGGGTTTTGGTTTGTACTGTATATAAAATAATTCTGACCACCTAGGTTCCAGCAACTTCTCTGTGAGTGAGAGTAAGTATGTTATGGGATTGCATCATTTTCTACTCATTGTTTGTTGGTGATGTGTTTTTACCTGTGTGTTACTGGGAGTTGGCAGTTGGTGCGCAACATGCAATTATCGCTCATAACCAAACCATGAACATTCCCAGAACATTAGCTAAGATTCACATTAAGTTCTAATTCAGGTTTTATCTAACATTAGGATAATAACAACCCAAAAGTATTCTAAGATTGTTTTTGATGAGAAAATGTATTTTTTCTTATTTTTTAATTGAACTATCCTTGGAATGTTCTCCTAACGTTCAATAAAATGTTCTTTACAATATCTGTAGAAACTACCACAGAATATTCCCCTAAGGTTCTCATTAGGTTGCCAGGGATTATAACCCAATGTTCCGGTCATATTCATAGAATATACTACCGCAACAAAATGTGGGAGCAGTAAATTGGTTCTGAAGAAATATTACAGAAACGTTCTGCTAATGTTGATGGATATGTTATTCAAAACACCAACAAGCAGGGAATATTCCTACAATTGTCTCATAAGGTTATAGTGTGACATTATGACATGTTGGTTCTACTAACTTTCCCTGAACATACTTCGGCAAATAAAATGTTGCCGCAATAGAAGTTGTTCAAAGAAACATTCCTGGAATATTCAGTTAATCTTGATGGATTGTCATGTGATTCCGAATCATTTCCATATGTGTTTCCACATGAGTTGTACCACTAATTTCCTCAACAGTAAGATAACATGAACACATGAAAGAAACCTCCATGGTGTAACGTATATGCCGGGAGTCAGAAAGCAAGTGCAGGTGGTGAGTTTAATAATAATCGGAACATTGAACAATATAACAATTACGAGTAATGTATAGACATGAAACACATAAACAATACTGACTGGTGAAAGAATCTAAGGGAGTGCCAGATATAGGGGAGGTAATAAGTGAGGTAATGGAGTCCAGGTGTGCCTAATGATGACGGAACTTTGAAAGAATGTAAAAAATGTGGTTCTTGTAACATCAAGTGCATATTTTTTGCACCCTAAAAGAAACATTGTATAATCATCAGCACAACTGGAAAGCTTTTGTGATTTGGGAATATATATTTTGTGATGTCCCCACAATGTTCCCACCAGACTGTTCCCACAACCTAATGAAACATTCTGGGAACCTTTTAAAGAAAAGACTAAATGTGTTCTGGGAATGTTCTTCCAACGCCAGGGGAATGTTTTATACAAACATTGTATAATCATCAGCACAACTGGACAATCAAATGTTCTGGAACTGGGAAGCAGGATTGATATTGCCAACAATTTGAATGGTTGTTTACTAACATGCCCATAATCTCCTATTTTTAAAAAAATCTTCTTGCAGTCTTTCCATACATACCATCTATGCTGATCCCCATCTCAACTTTGCAGTGAGTACTTAAGTTTAAGTTTGTTAAGCTCTTATAATCTGTGCATGCCAGGAGTTGAATGCAGACCTGTGCCGAAGATGTGTATCCGAAATATTAGGCTATGTTAGATATCCTTTGTTTCTATAGTCTAAACCATTCCCTTGACTTATATCTCTCTCTCTTTCTCTCCACTGCTGCCACCCCCGCCCTTAGAACCACACCTCCCCCCTGCTCCTCCCCAGAACCCCCCATGTCCCCTGGGATGTTTGACATGCTCACCCAGCACCTCAGCCCCTTGGAGATTGAGACTGCCGTGAGTACACTAACCGCCCTATCTTTAACATACACACACTGCAGCTAGCCTAGTCCCAAACTGTAGGCCCATCTAATGTAGCCAACTCTTCCATCATTGCAGATACACAGTTGCCTCTCTAAGCCAGTAAGTGCTGGTATACAATAACCTTTGTCTCAATTTTGGTGATAATACAAGAAATGCATTTTCAACTCTGTTACACTTGTATGAGTGGAGGCTCCTCAGAGGAGGAAGGCCCGAACAACACGGGGCTAAACCTACCTGAGTTTGTCCAATACAAACTCTTGTCTGCAACTGTTTTGGACTAGTGTTTACACCCTAGATCAGCTAGAGTGTGCAAGGCGGTATTGATTGTGCCACTGTCTACCACCTTGAATACTCCAATATTGTCTTTCGACCTGTGCACCGACGTTTTAAACTTTAATTCATAGGCTAGGTTGCAGCAACCTCATGACGGGTATAGGGAAATTTGAGCATCATGTAGTAGCCTAAGCCTATTGATGTTACATTGAGCTGGGTGAATGGAATATGAATGACAGTCATCCAATATGCTGTACTAGAAATAAGGCCATGGGCGTACGAAAACTTAAACAGCACTGACCACAACTGACTTGGTGTATGGTGTATAGTAATGATAGAAGAGTTGGCTATAGAACACATCATGTAGAAGGTTGGGACTAGGCTACACCGCAGCAAGGTATTAAAACACTCTGGAGATTAACTAGGTTCAGAAGCCTAGGTTGACTTCATCTCTGCTCTGGCTTTGACGTTAGATACGACTTTTAAGATGATGTTCCTTTGTAAAATAAACGAGTCATCATGAAGACTCCTTGTAATCCTCTGTGGTGATTGGACTGAACCTGCTGAAACAATCTTTATATTCTAGTTGCATTGGCGTCTGCTATTATGGGTATTGTTTGACTTTTACAGATGAGTTCTCCGTACTCCGAGTAACACAAGATGACCTGCAGAGTATGCCAAGTGACACAGTCTCTACTGAATCCCTGCACAAGTGTAATTTTCTCTTACATCTGATCACAATACATTGCTCTTCTACCCAACTGTTAGTATTGTCTTTGAGCCCTTTGTCATGAAAACAAAGATATAATATTATGTTTTGAGCATAAAGTAGATATTACATGCAAGGCGGTATTGAATGTGTCCAGAATACATCCAGCTTGTTATGTCTCTTCTCATAAATTGACATCTTTATTACTTCTGTGCAAGCACACTATTGCTTTCTGTTTGTGTCTGTGTGCACAAGTAATGTTAGTATGTTATTATATATATATATATATATAGTGTCTTATGCCCCGCTATCAAGAACCAAGTTTTGTACAAATAATACATGTTTATTATCGCTTTAATCACTTTTTGTGTTTTCATTAGTTTACCAATTGGATATTTTTGCACTTAGAGCCCAAGGTGTAATGGTCCCATTTTCATTGACACCCCTTTCCACCAGCAAAAGGGTTAAACAAAATATGATTTCCCCCTTTCAACTGTCTTTACCACTGAGTAATAGTGTACCTGTAGGTAATAATAATAAATAATAATTCATGAAACTTTTAAAGTGCTATTCATTACATGATAGTAGGGTTGAATAGTGGAAACCCGGTTACCGAGATTTATCTCCCAAATCCACTCCCTTTCCCAATAGAACTCACGGGGAGTTTTAAAGAAGAGTGAACGCGCGATGGCAGTAGGCTATAGGAGTTATTTATTCAGACCCATAACCATTCAATCTTTGTGAAGACAAGTGAAGGCCTTCTGTATCTAATTCTAGTCCTATATTATTCAAGGATGACATTAGAATGATAAGATAAGGACAACTAAACATATTTCATTTAACTGTTGAAAGCGAGGAAGGAATGAAGCAACATTAGAGAGAGGAAGAGGAGGTAGGCTAATAGCATTAGGGAAAATATTATCAAAGGTATATACTGTATATGCATCAGCCTACTAATTATACAAATAGGCCCTATCATATTTCAAAATTAAAATCAAATTCACTAGCCTATACTTGTAACTTTGTGGTTCATCAGAATTGCATGTTCTCTTCTGCTTTATCATGGCTTGAATGATGTGCGTAATTCCAGTCCATATAATACAATACAGTACAGTAATACAGTTCACACTCAAAAATATTTTACCTACAGGAGCTAGTTTCATTTATTTACCCAAGAGAGCATATGGCTGGCTACATCTATGGGCTTTTTTTCTGTTGTGACACTATACTTGTACACTATTTTAACTGAACAGTGTCCCACTTACCCTAAAACCCCCATTTCATTACTTTACTTACTTATAAAGGTTTGGGACACCTGGGACCATCACACGATGTCCTGGCGACTGGTAAAACACATTTCCTAAGAACATCTTGAAAATGTCCTGACATTGTCTTCAACAATGCCCTGGAAACTTACAGGGAACTAGACAAAGTTACTTCGTCCTGATCTTGTCGATTTACACTTATAAGATCTGATCAAAATCAGTTCACAATGTGTCTTTTAATTGTCTACACCTGTCTGAAAATGTTGGCACAATCAGAAACATGATCGAGGCACAGGACACATGTTAACACCAGGTATAAGCAGGGCTAAAGGGCCCCCAGAGAATGTTCCCTTGGGACCATCACACAATGTCCTAATGACTAGAAAAATGAAATTCCTGAGAACTTCCTAAAAAAAGTCCCGACCTGGTCTTCAGTGTCATCCTGGTAACTCACAGCGAACTAGACCTAGGTCCTCCAGAGAACATTCCATTGTGACCATTATGCAATGTCCTAATGATAAATAAATACATGTCCTGTACTGGATGCCCCCTTTTGTTTGCTAAATGGCCTGAATATAACGTCCCATTGGAACAACCCACTGACCTTTTTGCAACGTTCCCTAATGGTCATTCTAAGATCTTATTGTAATAGTCTGTCTGTAACAATCCAGGACCTGTCGGAAACGCCCCCTTGTGGTCATTGGATGTCCCAAGGATAACGTCCTATCAGAGCGAAGTAGGAACCTATTTGTAATGTTCTCTAGTGGACATCACAATACTTTATAATAACATTATACTGGGAACATTACATAATGTCTGTGAATGTTGTGAATAGTTTATATGTACATATATATATATATTTTTTTTATTCAGTTGATATAATATCATTTCAAAGTATGCATTAAGGTGTCTGCAATAGAATGCACAAATGTAGACATTAATTAATGCATTTCCAAAAGCTTTTTTACAATAGTGGAGTAGTACAAAAATTGCATAAAGTATCTTATTAGACAGTGCTTGATATAGACTCAGCATTCTTGTTTTCAAAGTGATTGAATGTGTAATAGTTAGTTAATAATGTTAATCAGTCTATGACCCAAGCAAGCCTACCACAATGAATGGCAGGTGTCCTGGTCCATGTTCTGCAAGGTAGGTCAAGCAGTTATATACACACACAAGCTGGATCACGTCATGTCCTACTAACACATTCTCTGTGAATGGGAGTAAGTATGCAATGCGGATGTGACGTCAGGGAAATGAACATAATATTCCTGTAGACACAGCCGCACCACCTTTTTAAGAAGCGAGGCGAGGTACTAAGATAAACATAACACAGGTTCTTTCGATCAAGGAGTGGAGCATGGGAATCAGACAACATTATGCAACAGCAATTTATTTAATTTTCAGTGTCACAAGTAAGACACAACATCCATAGGCCTACATCATCTTCGGGCTCCGGGAGCTTCGTACAACTGTCCTATAAGATAGACTTGAACAGTTAGCAATATCAGATTTCTCACAAACAAGTATCACTAGGTTTATATGTTTAATTCATATACTCAAACTGACTATAATAATGTGTTGCAACACTCAAGGAGAGCGTGCCCAGGAAGAAGGAGAGTAGGTCTAGGTGGAATATGGGCGCCAATGCCTAAAAACAATACATTAACAATAAATCCTATTCCTCATACTTACTTTGTTACAAGAAATACCATCGCCGCTCCCATTCTCCCAAGGCACGTTGACCAGCACATAGTAAGGCGATCCCCTGAAGGACACAGGAAGGCTTTTATACAAAAGGCTTTGGCCTTAGCCTTAAATAATGCTATTAACAATTATAACTTGGTACTTAGGTACTTTTTTTTTTTTTTACAAATTGGTTGCCATGAAGACTTCTTGTAATTCTTTGTGGTGATTGGACTGAACCTGCAAACACACAAAACAATCTTTATCTTCTAGTTGCATTGTCATCAGTTATGCATTTGTCTGACTTATACTTTGCTTTTGAAACAGATGAGTTTTCCGTAAACAATGTAACACCAATGTCACGTGTGCTCCCTCTCCGGCCTCTAGGTCACCAGGCTGCTCGTTAGGGCGCACACCTGTCACCAGCGTTATGCGCATAATGACACTCACCTGGACTCCATCACCTCCTTGATTACTTGCCCTTTATATGTCACTCCCTTTGGTTTCTTCCCCAGTTGTCATTGTTGCCTACAATCTCTACTGAAGAGAGCCCTAGACAAGTGTAATTTTATCTTACATCTGATCACAGAGCAGGATGGATGAAGCTAAGAGGGTTACTTTGCTGAGAACAAAAATTGAGAACAAAAATGACCCTAAAAAGTTTTGGAAATCATTTAAGGAACTTGGCTGTAGTAGTACTACCAAAAACAAACTAAACAGTATTGGACCGAACATCAAGGAGGAGATGGAAAAAAGCAGAGGTTGCCAATAAATTCAACTCTTTTTTTTAACTTCTGTTGCCAGCAAGCTGCTTATCAAGCTGCCCACCAGTTCTGGTTTGTATGGAAGCAACCAAGTCAATAAGTATAATGTAGAGTAAGGGGGTTCAGCCAAACTCTTTTTCTTTAGCAAAGGTAGCAACAGCAAAAATAATCAGTATGCTGGCAGAGCTTACATGCTCCAGAGCCACAGGCCTGGATAATATTCCTGCAAGGTGTCTTATAGATTCTGCTGAGCAAATTGGCACCTGTATTACGCATATCGTTAATCTCTGTCTTGAACAAGGTACCTTTCCCAGGGACATGAAACAAGCTAAAGTTATACCTCTGTATAAGAAAGGGATAGTCTGACCCTGGGAATTATAGGCCTATATCTATCATCTGTGTAACATCAAAGATCCTGGAGAGAGTTGTACATGAGAAAATGTATGAATATGTTAACAAACAGGGTCTAATGTATGATTTTCAGTCGGGTTTTAGAAAAACATACTCCACTGATTCATGTCTACTTTACTTGACTGACTTCATTGTGTAGATTGTCTGAAATCAGAGTGGAGTTAGTCCAAGCTGCTTGATAAGGACTCCATGAAAGTGCTAGCTACTGCCCTCATTCAATGCCATTTTGACTATGCTAGTACCTCCTGGTTTGGTGGCTTATCTAAACTTATGAAGGGGAAGCTCCAGATAGCGCAGAATAAGCTGTAGTATTGAAGGTGAGTCCACTTACTCACATAGGCAGGAGCTGCTTTCAGGAACTAAACTGGCTGCCTGTTGAGGCTAGGGTGTCCCAGATTAGACTAGGTTTGGTTTACAGGAGTATTTATGGTCCTGCGCCCAGATATCTAAGTGATTACTTTCCGCTTGTTAGGGATGCACACAATCACAGCACCAGATCAGGTGTTGCTGATGTGTGCTTATACAGGTTCAGGAGTAATGCTGGGAATATACTTTCTTGTATACTGGAGCCTCAGAATGGAATGAGTTGCCTCTGCCCATAAAAACAACGTCCTCTCTGGGCAGCTTTAAAATATAAAGTAAAAATATGTTTGATGTCTTCTGTCCCCATATGAATAACCCCTGTGATATAACTGGAATGAGGAGATAGATGTTCTTCTTCTCTGTTTTTGTTTTATTGTTTCACTGCCATACTGTGTTCGATCTTGTCTAGCCATCTTGTCTCAAGAGGACCACAATGGAAATAAGTCCCAGACTTTATTGTGTGTTATCCTCAATGATTTTATTCATGTGCATGTATGGCTTTTTCAAGTTTTATGTGTGCTTGTCGGTTATTGTTGGAAGATAGCTACTCTATGAAGAACCAAGTTTTGTACAAAGAGTAACCTAAGCGTCGAAGGTCTCTCCAATAGTAAAAGGGCTTAACAAAATATGATTTCCCCCATGTTCTTTACTACTGAGTAATAGTACACCTGTAGATAGTCATAATAGTAATGGTCCATAATCAACAATCACACTGGATGGATAAAATATTGTACTGGACAAAGCAATATTTTTAATCAGACTTTCTCTCCTTGAGTAGCTTTCCTGCATTCAAATATGAACCAAATGTTAGGTTTTTGTCTTCAGTTTTTTTCCCCCTTGCAGGTTCTTCAGAACTGCAACATTTCCTCTTTTTATGATGAAATATTTTCCTGAATGGTTCAATCCCAAATGCAGAAGTGATTTTCATTTTCGACTTGGCATTTGACCTGCTACAGTTGTTTGCATCAAGAAGTGGCTACTGTACTGTATTGTACTGTATTGTAGTAAAGTCGGAAAGTACCCTGGGCTGTCCCTTATTAAGTTACTGCATGGGGGAAAACATCTCTAATGTTTTTCTAATGTTTTGCCTTAGAAGGTGCCAATAGCTTTTTTCCTACTGTAGTTTATGTTTGACTTTAAAGTATGTACGCTGACTTACTGGGTTTACTTTGCAATGAGACACTGTAGCATGATATAAGAGCGTTGTAGGCCTACTTTGGGCCTACTGCCTCTACCAACGGTTTGTGACACAGGTGGTTATGCACTCACCCATGCACTGCAAAAATATCATGCTCCCCTTCAACTATCATTTAAGGAATAAGGCATGCCTGGGGATTATTGTGAATGGCACACTGAGGCTGTTCTTATGCACATCGTGTACCGGAGTAGGCTAATAGTCTGGCTACACTGTAAAGGGGTTACAGTGAATTTGACAGTAGCTTACAGGCAGCTTGGTTGCAAGTAAAATTATGTATTTCAAATGACAGTACACCTACTTTAATATAAATACATTATTGTTGTGCCACAGAAGCAGTATGTCCCTCTTACTTTGATCTCTACTTAACAGCTGTATGTTCCAACTGTCATGACATTATAAGTTATGTTCAGTGTTTCTCCGTTGGTTCAGCAGTTTAGTTTCTGTTTAGCTCCAGTACAGATCACACGTAGGTGTCCAGAAACTAACGTGTTATAGCTAACTTGTCTACAATAAACATCCTGCAGATAGAAGGTTGTCGTGGACCTTCTTCCCACACCATCCACATATTAGGTCTGTGGAGCTACAACAAAACAGTACAGTGTATAGCCAGTTAATGTTACAGTCCAGTTGTCATGTAATTCCTCTTTTGTTCTCTATTGCTCCTCCATTGTTCCTCAAGCAAGGGGGAGGCCGATGACATCACTGATTCCCATCAGACCAACTCCTTGAAGTTTGCAGTTGTGTCTAAAAAAACAAAACTTTGCTTAAACTTTGCAAACATTTACCATTTAGTGTGTGTACTTTAATGTATTGTCACGGTCGTCGTACGGAGGAGACCAAGGCGCAGCGTGATAAGCGTACATTCTTAATTTATTAAAGAAAAAACAACAAAACGAACAGTGATGCAAATCTGAATAGTGCAGACAGGCAACTAAACATAGAATAAGAACCCACAAAATGCCCAAGGAATATGGCTACCTAAATATGGTCCCCAATCAGAGACAACGATAAACAGCTGCCTCTGATTGAGAACCAATTCAGGCAACCATAGACATATAAACACCTAGACTTACAAAAACCCTAGACATACAAAAAACCCTAGACAAATTAAACGTATATATCCACCCTTGACACACCCTGCCCTGACCAAAATAATAAAGAAAACAAAGATAACTAAGGTCAGGGCGTGACATGTATTTATATTTGGGATATTGCATTCCAACAGTAAAAGTAAAAAATTGCTGGAGGACATCAGATTCCAAACTGTCAACGACTGTAGGGCAAAACAGATCAAAAGGATATGGCAAAATGCTCAACCATTTAAGGTTTAAGACTTGCGGTCACTTCAATAATTTTAAATACATTTTTAAATGGATGGGGCACCATAACCAGATAGGAGTTAAATTGGTACAGCATTCTCACTCACGGGTGCAACAAATATAGCCTCCTATTTAGCCTCTTACAGGGTATGTTGATGAACCAGAGACAACAATATCATGCACCACTAGTGGTCAAAAGGTTTTTGGCGCTTCAAGGATACAGTATGACAGTACCATTCGAAATATAGCAATTATTTCCCCGCCCACAACATTTTTCATCATTTAAAGTATGCTGCAGTAAAAACGTTTCAGAGTATTTTACTGTCGATAACCCACTATGTCAAATATGACAAATCTGTGCTTTATAAAGGATGGAATAAGCACCTCTTAATAAAGGCCTTGTAAATCATAACCCTGTCCTGCATCTTGGTAGAGCATTGCAATGCCAGGATATTGGCTTCGACCACCCATATGTAAAAAAATATATTCACACATGACTAAGTCGCTTTGGATAAAAGTGTCTGCTAAATGTTATATATTATATTATATTTCACTAAAACATTTATAGGATGGCCCAACCTCTTTCCCTCTTGGGAGCTAATAGTTAATATTGGATTTGATCTTAACTTCCCCCAAAATGCTGTGCTGCAAGATGACACACTCTAAAGTGCAGTCATGCACAGCTAAAAACCTTGGCAGGGCTTTTCATTTTTTTTTTTCTTCTCTAAATTACGTTTCCTTGTTTGTTTTTTCCAGGTGTCGTATGTCCCCCCCCATTTGTTTCTGGTTCACCCCAGTGTTTTCACAATTGTTTAATAGAAGAAAAATAAATGGATGGCTTAAACTACATCAGGGAATTACCTTTGAGTTCTGTGAAAAATCTAAGAAACTTGGATTTTTGAGTGAGGTTTCCCTTTAATTCAGTGAGCATTCATTGCAATGCGATGTAGAGCCTAAATAGATGTGTTATGAATGACAGAAGATGTCTCACTTCAAACTAAGTATTACAGCACACTCCATAAAGTGTCAATAAATAGGCTATTAAGGTTCTTCTGATTTATGAAGATTCTCTCATTATTCACAGGTTACTGTAGGGTGTGAGAGGTATTTACGTGGGTTGATGGACTTACAAAGCTTAAGTTTGTGTGTGTGTGTGTTTGTCATAACCAAGAGGATTTGGAGTTGTCCAACCGGAGACTACTGCACCAGGTATTCCTCTTCTGTTCCCATGCTGGAGACCAGGGCTTGGTTACAACCTGTCACAATGATGCCAACATTTTGTGGCTTATCTTTCAGCGGGGGAGTGGGTGAATGTGTCAAAAACTTGCTTGACTGGGCTCAGTACCATGCGTTATGGCTCGTTTTTGTTGTGTGCTTGTTTGTGTTCTGAGGAACATGTCACTTGGTCCCAGAAGAAAGAGACTTTCAATTTATGTAGGTTGGGGGCTTTCATCAAGGTAAGTGTTTCTTGGTGTAATGTCGTCCCCAGGCTATTGCACACACAACACATATAAGCCTGGGATATCAACCATTCAAAGTTGGCTTTAATGGGATTGACCATAGAATTCTATAGGAGTAACCTTACTGAGTAAAGTATTAGTCATCGTCACTACTTAACACAGTCAAAAAGTCATAATTATTGCTAAACCCTACCCATTTCCACAATTAATCTTTTAACGTGATTTTAAACCTAAACTAATGAAGGCCAAATTTGATGTGTTGGTTCACCAAACCTTTCACGCATTTGGCAGAAGTGTCTGGGAAAGAGACTAGGTGTAGTGTAACTAACATGATATCACTTTAGAGCGTATGCCATCCTTCAGCCCAACATGTGACCCTTTATAAAGCACATTCTTATTTCATATTCGACATAATGGGTTATGTCACATTTGACATGGCTGATTATGTCACACAGTTATTATGCCACGGAGTATTATTTATTTTTTGTGTGTTATTTGTCAGAATGTTTCTTGTATTATTAACTACAACCTAAAATCATTTTTGGACATTAGTTTGCCGGTCACGCACTAGAAATTTGAGCAGAAATTCCCTGACCTGGAACCTTTGTTTGAACATCCTAAGGGAGTTCTATTAATCCCGGAGACTGCACCAAAATGCAGGCGCCGGCAAAGAGGAAGAAGTGGGGCCCTAGTCAGAATCAGGCGGCATGCATACCATCCACCGTTTCTGATTGTACTTGTATACTCGTTAATATTCAGTCCCTGGACAATAAAGTAGACGAGCTCAGGGCGAGGATCTCCTTCCGGAGAGACATCAGGGACTGTAACATACTCTGTTTTACAGAATCCCTTTTCTCTCCGGATATATTACCCTGTCCATTCACCCATCAGGGTTCTCCATCCATCGTGCTGACAGGAAGAAGGAACTCTCTTGAAAAAAGAATGGCAGAGGGGTTTGTTTAATGATTAACAACTAATGGTGTGATAGTGGTAACGTACAGGAACTCAAGTCCTTTTCTTCTCCTGATATGGAATACCTCACCATCAAATGCCGACCATATTACCTCCCAAGATAATTTTATTAGGTCATCGTCGACTTGAGTAAGTCATTTAAGCGTGTTCACCCTGGCAAGGCTGCTGGCCCAGATGACATCCCAAGTCGCATCCTCAGAGTATGTGCAGACCAGCTGGCTGGTGTGTTTACGGGCATATTCAATTTCTCCATATTCCAGTCTGTTGTCCCCACTTGTTTCAAAATGTCCACCATTGTTCCTCTACACCCCAAAAAAGGTAACTGAACTAAATGACTATCGCCCCTTCTGTCATCATGAAGTGCTTTGAGAGACTATTTAAAGACCACAACACCTCCACCTTACTCGACAACCTAGACCCACTACAATTAGCATACCGCCCCAACAGATCCACGGATGACGCAATCGCCATTGCACTGTACACTGCCCTATCCCACATGGACAAAATAAACACCTATGAAAAAATGCTGTTCATCGATTACAGCTCAGCCCCTCCTGTACTCCCTGTTCACTCATGACTGTGTGGCAATGCAGGTCTCCAACTCAATCATCAAGTTTGCTGACGACACAGTGGTAGGCCAGATTACCAACAATGACGAGACAGCCTAAAAGTGAGAGCCAGGAAAACAAGCTCTCCCTCAACTTCAACAAAAGGAAGGAGCTGATTGTGGACTACAGGAGACAGCAGAGAGAGCATGCCCCCATGCACATCGACGAGGCATCAGTGGAGAGGGTCAAAAGCTTGAAGTTCCTCGACGTGCACATCACTGATGACCTGAAATGGTCCCTTCACACAGGCAATGTGGTCTTCAACCGCAGAAGACCCTGACGAACTGCTACGGATGCACCATTGAGAACATCCTGTCGGGCTGTATCACAGCTTGGTACGGCAATTTCACCGTCCGCAACTGTATGGCTCTCCAGAGAAATCTAACTGCCTGTAGCTCAGGCATTGAAGCAAGGATATGCATATTCTTAATACCATTTGAAAGGAAACACTTTGAAGTTTGTGGAAATGTGAAATGAATGTAGGACAATATAACACATTAGATCTGGTAAAAGAAGATACAAAGGGAAAAAAAACGTTTTATTGTATTTTTTTGTACCCTCATCGTTGAAATGCAAGAGAAAGGCCATAATGTATTATTCCAGCCCAGACGCAATTTAGATCTTGGCTACTAGATGGCAGCAGTGTATGTGCAAAGTTTTAGACTGATCCAATGAACCATTGCACTTCTGATCCAAATTTTGTATCAAGACTGTGCCAAATTGGTTTATTAATAACTTTTTTTTTTTTACTCTGTTTATTAAGTTTTACACACACACACACAGAGACAAGACAACGCATTATAAATAATATACTCAACTAGAAAAAAATATACAAATAAAAATACAAATAAAAAATAGCTTTAAAGATACCATACTTTAGACAAGTTAAACACACCAGGCAGAAGGCTACAGAGGTTAAAGGGCAATCTATAGTACAGGGACAGAGCAAACACCTCACCATTGTTCCTGTAAACAGTCAAGGGATAAGGGTGGAGAAATGCAACCACTCACAGAGAGTCATGGCCACAGACCGACCATCCATTGGACCAAAAATAAAGTTTACAATGCTTTAAAATAAAAAAATAAAAAAAATAGAATAATTATTCATGTAGGCGTGAACAAAATGTAAAAATAACTGGGAAAAACAAGCTCACACTTCAGTCTCTGCCCGGGCAAGATGAACAAGGCATCTGCGGATCACAATCAATAAGCACATGGACCTTAATGCCCCCCCCCAGCAAAAACACAGAGAGAAGCTGATCCAACCCTTAAGTCACAGACTTATTTTAGTTTTAATCGGAATGCCATCAGAGTATGGACTGTTTAAAGTAAGACCGGAATGGAGCCCAAGCCTCATTAAACAGTTTGGGGTTCCCACGTGAATTGAATTGAATTTTTTCTAGCTTCAGAGAGCACAACACATCTCTCACCCAATATTTATAAGATGGGGGAGCTGCCATCTTCCAGTTCTGTAGTATTAGCCGTCTAGCTAAAAGAGTTGTATAAGCAACAGTGTCCGACTGGATTCTTGATAGGGGGGTACCCATGGGCAGTACTCCAAAAAGGGCTGTAAGGGGAGACGGATCTATAACAGTGTCATATATATCAGAGAAACATTTAAATATTAATTCCCAGAAACCTGACAGTTTATGACAGCCCCAAAACATATACAACAGTGTGGCTGGTTCCACTTTACATCTGACACAGGTAGGATCAAAATCAGAGAATATTCTTCCAAGTTTGGCCCCCGACCAGTGGATACGGTGAACCACCTTGAATTGAATGAGGCTGTGTCTAGTGCTAAAAGAGGACGAGTGCACCCTGCGCAGCACAGATTCCCAGGCGTCTTCCCCAAGTTCCTCCCCCAAATCCTTTTCCCATCGAGTCTTTAAAGGCACCAAAGAAGGGTTTTGTAAGTCATGAATGATTGCATATACATCTGAAATTGCGCCCCTAGGAAGCTTGTTCAACTCCAAGATGCTCTCTATAGCTGTATTCGCAGGCCTATTGGGAAATCCAGGTGTGTTAGCTCTGACAAAGTTTCTAGTCTGGAGATAGCGGAAAGATGGGATTGGGGGAGATTGAACTTTTCCTGCAGCTGAGAAAAAGAGGCAAATGTATCATCAAAGAATAATTGGGCTAGCGAGGAGAGGCCTAGTGAGTGCCAAATGCCAAAAGCCCCATCATTCAAAGATGGAGGAAATAAAATGTTCTGATTGATTGGGCCTGATAGAGAAAAGCCTCGGAGGCTAAAGGCTAAACGGAACTGATTCCAAATTTTAAGAGACTGCTTTACAATTGGGTTGACACACCTTTTGCCTAGGGACACTGGGAGAGACGAGCACAACACAGAGGAAAGTGCTGCAGGTTTACACGATTCAGACTCCATCTGGACCCAGAGTGGTCTAGGGCCAGTAGGATCAGTCTGCAGCCAGTACAGAACGGCTCTGAAATTTGCAGCCCAGTAGTATACAGTGCCTTGCGAAAGTATTCGGCCCCCTTGAACTTTGCGACCTTTTGCCACATTTCAGGCTTCAAACATAAAGATATAAAACTGTATTTTTTGTGAAGAATCAACAACAAGTGGGACACAATCATGAAGTGGAACGACATTTATTGGATATTTCAAACTTTTTTAACAAATGAAAAACTGAAAAATTGGGCGTGCAAAATTATTCAGCCCCCTTAAGTTAATACTTTGTAGCGCCACCTTTTGCTGCGATTACAGCTGTAAGTCGCTTGGAGTATGTCTCTATCAGTTTTGCACATCGAGAGACTGAAATGTTTTCCCATTCCTCCTTGCAAAACAGCTCGAGCTCAGTGAGGTTGGATGGAGAGCATTTGTGAACAGCAGTTTTCAGTTCTTTCCACAGATTCTCGATTGAATTCAGGTCTGGACTTTGACTTGGCCATTCTAACACCTGGATATGTTTATTTTTGAACCATTCCATTGTAGATTTTGCTTTATGTTTTGGATCATTGTCTTGTTGGAAGACAAATCTCCGTCCCAGTCTCAGGTCTTTTGCAGACTCCATCAGGTTTTCTTCCAGAATGGTCCTGTATTTGGCTCCATCCATCTTCCCATCAATTTTAACCATCTTCCCTGTCCCTGCTGAAGAAAAGCAGGCCCAAACCATGATGCTGCCACCACCATGTTTGACAGTGGGGATGGTGTGTTCAGGGTGATGAGCTGTGTTGCTTTTACGCCAAACATAACGTTTTGCATTGTTGCCAAAAAGTTCAATTTTGGTTTCATCTGACCAGAGCACCTTCTTCCACATGTTTGGTGTGTCTCCCAGGTGGCTTGTGGCAAACTTTAAACAACACTTTTTATGGATATACACCACTTGTAGATGTATATAATTGAATTCCCAGTCTTATAACAGGCATTGAGAGAGAAAATAAATTAAATGTATAAAGGCTCTCAGCCAAAAATATAATTTGAAGTAAGGAAATCGTAGTAAGACAATCAAAAATAATAGTAATTATAATAGTAGTCTAGTTGACGCTGAGACAGCTTACAACCAATACCAAAAAACTAAGTGTTGAACGTTTGCTGGGCATAAATGACGCTCAAAACTTTTAAAATTAAAGTGAGACCCCAAAAACCGTGTAGCCTCGGGAGACATTTACTGTTTACTGGGTCAATGCAAACGGATGCAGTAAACAAATAACCAAAAATATTTTGAGTCACTGAGACAATGTGTAAACAAACTAAATAGGTGAGCAGACAGCCTAGAAACACAGGAGTTAAGTAAAACCTTAATACAATTAAATTAAAATGACTGAATGCTTGTAAGGCACGCACGCTAGATGATCAAAACATTAGATCACAACAAATAAGCCTAAATAGTTTCGCCAACTATACAAGACTAGCCTGTTATATCTAAACATAATTGTACCACAGGTGGGTTACTTACTATCCACAGTTCGCAAGCAACAGTTGCTGAACTGTGAGCATATTCAAGACTTCCTGATGTGACGTTGAATGTGAGCCATAGCCTCATCCGGAGATTCAAATGTGTAGTCTTTACCCTCATGAGATATCCATAAACGGGCCGGGAATCGCAGTCCATACTTCACACTTGGATGGTCCCGAAGTACTCGTTTCGCCTGTCCGAAAGCTGCGCGCTGCCTGGAAACAGTGGGGGAGTAGTCCTGGTAGATGGAGAAGCTCTGTCCTTGAAAGCTCAGAGTGGTATTGCGGGCTCGTCGGAGGATCTCCATCTTCTCATGAAAAAAGTGCACTCGAAGAATTATGTCACGGGGCCTCTCCCCATCCCGGGGCTTTGGGCGCAGCGACCGGTGGGCTCGATCAATCAGGGGCTTTTCATCTAAGGCAAGAACATCCTTCAGCAGCCCTGAGACTAAATCCGTGGAGTGATGCATTTCCGCTGACTCTGGGACCGATACAAGTCTCAGATTATTGCTGCGAGAGAATCCCTCTAAATTTACACAGCTCTCCTCCACCTTTTTCAAATCCGCAGCTAGGCGTTTAACTTCAGCCTCCAGGGATGTAGTTAAATCGGAGACATTAGTAGCGGAGGTCTCCAGTGCTGCAATCGTTGTAGTGTGTGACGCAGTTGTTGTTTTGAGTAATGTGATTGCTGGCACAGTCTCGTTCCGCAGGATGGTTAAATCTGCTTTTAAAGTATCAGAAACCTCCTGTATTCTGGCCTCAATCGTAGCAACCACCTGTGTTTTCATTTCAACTATCTCAGAGCGTAGTAGTTTGATGGCCTCGAGAATGTTCATTTCAGCGCCGCCAGGCCAAGCCGCACCCCCGGGTAAAGTGTGCGTCCCCGGGCCCTCAGACTCAGGAGAGGGTGGTGATGAGAGCGGGTCTTGTAGGCCGGGTTTTCTCAAAGTCATGCTTTTGGCCTTATGTTTGGTCGACATGCTGACATTCGGAAGCAAAGTAGTCTTGGTTTTTATGGAAAGGGATCACCAAATTAATATTTGAAAATAAATACGGTTCTGCTGCAAAATTCACATAAACTTTAAGAATACCACGGGAGCAAACGGAAAACACGTCAGTCGCACATGGCGTCCCCTACCATCCTTATTAATAACTTTTCAAGCTCATAACTGTGCACTCCCCTCAAACAATAGCATGGTATTTTTTCACTGTAATAGCTACTGTAAATTGGACAGTGTACTTACTCACTGACTTTATTGTCCCCATGGGGAAATTTTGTTGCAGTGTCATGCACACGTTTAAAGTGGCGTTTAAATACAAAACAAAATTGACAATACAACTTTCATAACAGTTACATACCTATAAAACGTTTTAAAAAGACTAGCCTGCTGGCCTTATGGAGTCGATAGGAACATTAGCCCGAGCTATTTAGGAGGGATGTTACACCTGGCACAAATGATTGTCTAGTTCTGTTTTTCCTGCTGATGGTTGCCCTATATCTGCACCCAGAGGGAAGTAGTTCAAAGTCCGGGTACAGGGGGTGGCTTGGGTCTAAAAGAATTTGTGAGCCTTGCGGAGGGCCCTGACCTTAAAGATCTCATCCAGGCCTGCCTGTTTGACTCCAAGTACCTTGCTTGCTGTGGTGATAATCCTTCTCATCATATTTCTCTAGCTGACAGTGGCATTGCCAAACCAACAAACAATACAAAAAGTTTAAATATTCTCATTGAAAGATTTGCAGAGTCAGTATAGTACAGTCTACATTAAAAGATCCCAGCTTTTTGAGAAAGTACAGTCTCTGTTGGCTCTTTTTGTCGATCAGGTCTGTACATTTACTCCACTGAAGCTTATTGTCCAAAAGGACACCCAGGTATTTGCATTCCTCTACAATCTACAAAGTGTAGTTAGATTACAAGAATTTAAGCTTTCTGCCAATATCAGATATATCTATGTCCTGGGAAATGTTCTTGTTACGTACAACCTCATGCTAATCACATTTTCCTACGTTAGCTCAACCATCCTGTGGGGGACCCTCCGATCCTGAATTCGTTTTTAAACAGTCATCACTAGCCGGCCTCCGCCCAGTACTCTTTCTTGAACCTTAGTCACTGTTACTAGATGGCTACCACCCGGTACTCTACCCTGCACCTTTGATACATAGGGCATAGCAGTTTCTATGTGTACGACAGCGTATGCTAGTTCACAAAAATATACAGCAACCTTTCCGAGCCAATGAATAGGAGTGGGACAACATTCCACAGACCACAATCAACAGCCTGATCAACTCTATGCGAAGGAGATGGGTCACGCTGCAGGAGGCAAATGGTGGTATATACTGACTAGTTTTCTGATCCATGCCCCTACTTTTTTTTTAAAGGTACAATATCTGTAACCAACAGATGCATATCTGTATTACCAGTTAATGGAAATCCATAGATTATGGTCTACTTGACAGAGCAAAAACCAAGCCATGAGGTCGAATGAATTGTCCGTAAAGCTCCGAGACAGGATTGTGTTGAGGCACAGATCTGGGGAAGGGTATCCAAACATTTCCGCAGCATTGAAGTTCCCATGAACACAGTGGCCTCTATCATTCTTAAAAGGAGGAAGTTTGGAACCACCAAGACTCTTTCTAGAGCTGGACGCCTGGCCAAACTGAGCAACTAGATGGTCACGCTGAGCTCCAGAGTTCCTCTGTGGAGATGGGAGAACCTTACAGAAGGACAACAATCTCTGCAGCACTCCCCCAATCAGGCCTTTATGGTAGAGTGAACAGACAGAAGCCACTCCTCATTAAAAGGCACATGACAGCCCACTTGGAGTTTGCCAAAAGGCACATAAAGGACTCTCAGACTATGAGAAACAAAATTCTCTGGTCTGATGAAACCAAGATTGAACTCTTTGGCCTGAATGCCAATCGTCACGTCTTCCCTAAAGTGAAGCATGGTGGTGGCAGCATGCTGTGGGGATGTTTTTCAGCGGCAGGGACTGGGAGACTAGTCAGTATCAAGGGAAAGATTAACAGAGAAAAGTACAGAGTTCATTGATGATAACCTGCTCCAGAGCGCTCAGGACCTCAGACTGGGGCAAAGGTTCACCTTCCAACAGGACAATGACCCTAAGCACACAGCCAAGACAGGGCAGGACTGGTTTCGAGACAAGTCTCTGAATGTCCTTGAGTGGCCCAGCCAGAGCCCGGACTTGAAGCCGATCTAACATTTCTGGAGAGACCTGAAAAATCGCTGTGCAGTGACGCTCCCCATCCAGCCTGATAGAGCTTGAGAGGATTTGCAAAGAAGAATGGGAGAAATATCAGAGCTCAGGATAAGACCCAGATGCAGACAGTTCGAAGTAACAAAAGTTTATTACAAAAACAGAGGGCAGGCAGAGGTCAGTAATCCAGAGCAGCCTCTGAAAGGTACAGAACGGCATGCAGGCTCAGGGTCAGGGCAGGCATAATGGTCAAAACCGGGAAGACTAGAGAGAAAAACAGGAGTACGGGTAAAAGGAGGAGACAGAGGGCTGTGAGACAGAGATTTAATCTTGATACATGAAATGTGGGATATATACGGAGGGTGCGGGGCAACAGAAGACGAACAGCAGAGGGGCTAAGGATCTTGGAAATGGGGAAAGGGCTAATAAAATCAAGGGGAACGTTTACAGGACTCTACCCGGAGGGGCAGATCCCGAGTTCACCGTCATACGATGACACCTTTCCAACAAGTCAGTTTGTAAAATTTCTGCCCCACACACTACCGAATTCCAAACTGTCAGCAAAATAACTGTTCATCGGGAGCTTCATGAAATGGGACTCCATGGCCGAGCAGCCACACACAAGCCTAAGATCACCTTGCGCAATGCAATCACTCGGAAGTGATAAATCACGCTTCATCATCTGGCAGTCCGGCGGACGAATCTGGGTTTGGCGGATGCCAGGAGAACGCTACCTGACCGAATGCATAGTGCCAACTGAAAAGTTTGGTGGAGAAGGAATAATGGTCTGGGGCTGTTTTTCATGGTTTGGGCTAGGCCCCTTAGTTCCAGTGAAGGGAAATCTTAATGCTACATCATACAATGACATTCTAGACGATTCTGTGCTTCCAATTTAGTGGCAACCGTTTGGGGAAGGCCCTTTCTTGTTTCATTATGACAATGCCCCGTGCACAAAGCGAGGTCCATACAGTAATTGTTTGGCGAGATCTGTGTGGAAGAACTTGATTGGCTTCCACAGAGCCCTGACCTCAACCCCATCAAACACCTTTGGGATGAATTGGAATACCAACCTCCAAGCCAGGCCTAATGGAAGCAAGTCCCCGCAGTAATGTTAGAACATCGAGTGGAAAGCTTTCCCAGAAGATCGAAGGCTGTTATAACAGCAAAGGGGGGACCAACTCCATATTAATGCCCATGATTTTGGAATTAGATGTTCGATACACACGGGAAACTGTTGAGTGTGAAAAATCTAGTAGCGTTGCAGTACTTGACACAAACCGGTGTGACTGGCACCTACTACCATACCCTGTTCAACGGCATTTAAATATTTTGTCTGGCCCATTCACCCTCTGAGTGGCACACATACACAATCCATGTCTCAATTTTCTCAATGATTAAAAACCTGTCTCCTCCCTCCATCTATACTGATTGAAGTAGATTTAACAAGTGACAATATTTAACAAGTGGCAATAAGGGATAATAGCTTTCACCTAGTCAGTCTATGTCATTGAAAGAGCAGGTGTTCATAATGATGTGGACACTCAGTGTCTATATTCCGGTCTCTGTTATTGCTGGTTCTATTCCGGTCTCTGTTATTGCTGGTTCTCTGTTATTGATATAATTTCTTTCTTTTTACTTTTTGGATTATGTGTGTATTGTATTTTTTGTTGTTTCTAGGCATTATTACTGCACTGTGGAAGCTGGAGAAAAAAAGCAGAATTTTAGTACATTTCGTTCTATAGGCTTTTGTCAAGAAGGGACACACATTTTCGTAGGAGGTTTAGGAGAACGTACACAGCAGGTTAGGTTATTAACGTAGCAGGCAAGTATAATTAGGTTAAGATTAGATAAAGGGTTAGGGATTGCGAAAAATAATAATGAAACAATTAAATAATTTACGTAATATATGACAGCAGCTGTATCCCATCTAGTCATTGCCTTTTTATAGTATGTTTCCTATCAGAGGCTCCTTCTACTTTCGCCTTCTTGGAAACCACGTGGTTTGTACACAGCCATTCCATAATCTTCGGCTACTCCCTCCGACAGAAACTGCAGAGCGTTTGCAAAGTTTATTTGTGACTATAGCGACTCTTGAACGTTGCCGAGCAACTGTAATAAATGGACTATGGTTAATTTTTAACATGCCATTGGAGTACAGGATGAACTACCCAGCAAATAGCTGTGGAATTACTTCCAAAACTTATGTGTTCAATAATATGTTAGGTTTCTATTTACGCTCTGAATAAGTTGCGTTTTTAATTTGAAGTTTCTGATTTCAGTCTGACGAGGGAGGTTGCCGAATAGAAAGAACAGTGCTAAAACGCATATGTACTTTGATTGGTCCTCTACTACTATGGGCGTCAACCTTTGCAAAAGCTTAGCTATGACAGGCTTTATCGCAGATGGGCTGTGCCATTGAACAGCTGTTCATATAAAAGTTGGTATTTTCAGAATTATTTTATGACAATACAAATGTTAATATCATATGTTGTCTGAGCCACCAGGCTGGTGAAGTGGAGGGACCTTTCCCATTTATCTTGACTTCACCTTTTCGTACCGTTTTCAACGTTATTCAAGGTAGGTGCAGGTTACTGAATTTACCTGGTTCTTACAGCAATCATTACCTAGGTAAAACACCCTCCCCCCCCAAAAAAAGCATTGCGCATGCAGGGAATTTTGACCAAAACAGTGTCAAAGGAAACCAAATCAAGGAAAGTGTGAAACTGAAAGTATACTTGCTAATAATTACACTTACATTTTCTTATATTATTGATATGGTGATATTTGAAGTGTATCTTTTTTAAATGAATTTGTCACAAAAGAGACAATTTGCAACATTGCTTGGATTTGTTATTATGCTTTTTTAATGTATTTTCTTTGTAAATTGTATTGGGCTTTCTTTTTTTCTTTTTTTAAACCTTTATTTAACTAGGCAAGTCAGTTAAGAACAAATTCTTATTTACAATGACGGTTTAGGAATAGTGGGTTAACTGCCTTGTTCAGGGGCAGAACAACAGATTTTTACATTGTCAGCTCGGGGATTCGATCTAGCAACCTTTCGGTTACTGGCCCAACGTTCTACTGGCTACTGGCTAAAGTTCTATAAAAATATTTTATATCATTTGTCAAAAGTGGTTAGGCTATCTAATTTTTAAATACTCAGTAAATGCATGTGTAATAACTGCAAGTGTGATAGATTACCATCTTTTTATTATCTTAATTACATTTGTATTATCTTTGTTTTACTTATAAAATGCTGTTTTCAGAATGCATTTGGTTGAACCCTCAGCATAATCGTATAAAGAAGACACTTCAGCTGTTTAAAGTTGATCTTGCAATGCTTCAAAGGTTTAGAAAAAGTGTATGCTAAACTGAAGGCTTACACACCACCACAATTGTAATCATAGCTGTTGACGGAATATATTTACATTTTAGTCATTTAGCAGACACTCTTATCCAGTTAGTCCCGTTTAGCTGTCTTAAGATGAATGCACTATCACAGTCATAGTAAGTACATTATTTCCAGTGGTGTAAAGTGCTAAAGTAAAAATATTTTAAAGTCGTTTTTTGGAGTATCTGTACTTTACTATTTATATTTTGGGCAACTTTTACTTCACTACATTCCTAAAGAAAATAATGTCCTTTTTACTCCCTACATTTTTGATGACACCCAGAAGTTACATTTTGAATGCTTAACAGGACAGGAAAATGGTCCAATTCACACACACGTCAATAGACCATTCCTGGTCATCCCTACTGCCTCTGATCTGGCGGACTTACGCAAATTGATTTTTTTATAAATTATGTCTGAGTGTTGGAGTGTGCCCCTCGCTATCCGTAAATTAAAGCAGAAAAAAATGGTGCCGTCTGCTTTGTTTAATATAATGAATTTGGAATGATTTATACTTTTATTTTTGATACTTAAGTATATTTAGAACCACATCCTTTTAGACTTTTACTCCGGTAGTATTTTACTGGATGACTTCCACTTTTACTTGAGTAACTTTCTATTAAGGTAATTATACTTTTACTCAAGTATGACAATTGGGTACTTTTTCCACCACTGATTATTCCTCAATAAAGTAGTCCTAGCTTCAGGGAGAAGCTGGTTCCGCCATTGGGGTGCCAGGCCAGAGAAGAGCTTGGACTGCGTAGGTGTGGGAGAACAAAGAGACCAGAACAGAATACTCAGGTTTTATGGTCAGATACACTATATAGGTGCAGTGGAATGTGTTGTTTTTATAGAGTCAGCCATAGTAGCATGGCGCTCCTGGAGCAAATTAGAGCACATTGCCAGATTTTTTACATTGTTGGCTCAGGTTTTCAAACCAGCAACCTTTTGATTAGTGGCACAATGCTATAATCGCTAGGCTACCTGCCGCCCTAGCATTGGCGTGTAGGTTTTGAGCAGATCCGGAAGGTTGCTCTGAGGCTGCTCTGGAGACAAGTACCATAGTTTTGTAGTGGATGCGGCTTCGACTGGGAAGCCAGTGGAATGTGCGGAGGAGCGGGTGAATTTGGTGACATGGGAGAATTTGGGAAGGTTGAACACCAGGAAAGCTGCAGCGTTCTGGATAAATTGCAGGGGTTTGATGGCACAAGCAGGGAGCCCAGCCAACAGTGAGTTGCAGTAGTCCAATCAGTCAGTATGTGATAATGATTGTAAATCCTTGATTTGGAACAGGTAACTCTAATAGATTTTCTCTTAATAGGAGACAGTACACTCAATGGTTCAATGCGTAATCTAATGTACTAATAAAAACAGTCCTGTTCATCAGTGCAGGAAACGCTGCAGTATGTCCTCTCAGTGTTTTTCTTGTAAAGAAATATTTTTCTGTTTTGACAGGAGTTTCTGTCCATGACTGGCTGACTTTTACTAAGCCTGTTGATTCAGCTCCACTGTCCGTGACTAAAGTTTGACTAAATAATTGACTGGCAGCCTGTTCTGGCAGACTGGAATTCAAGTGAAGTGCATAGAAATGTTCTGTGCATGTGATTTACAGCAGCATGACATGGAGGGAGTTCACCATGAAATTTAATCCATGAGGTAAAGGAGGTTGTAATATCTCAGACATTCAACAGATTTTCAAAAGACATTTGTGGGTTAGCCTATTTAAACGTTGACATCAGTTTCCATTCCTCTCTGATTACTACAAAGGATCTTTCAGGAGGTAATGTTTTAGTTAGGGACTGCGGTGAAACTGCCCTTGAGTGTCTAAGTGATGTGGTTAAATTGTTTTGCCCTTTTAAAACCTGTTATGGCTGCAACCCTTTGTTCTCAATTTCCGCCTGAAGACATACCCAAATCTAACTGCCTGTAGCTCAGCCCCAGAAGGAAGGATATGCATATTCTTGGTATCATTTGAATGGAAACATTCTGAAGTTTGTGGACATTTTAATTTAATGTAGGAGAATATAACACAGTAGATCTGGTGGAAGAAAAGAGAAAGAAAGAGCATACGTTTTCTGTTTTTTATTGTTGTAGTATCAACTTTCACATGTACTAGAATAGCCACACAGTCAGATAGGATGCTGGATATAATTTTGATGGATAACACAAGAGGGCAACTGTAGGTGTGCAAAGTTTGAGACTGATAACTTCAGGAATGGGTGAGCTACATGACATTTAGCATGAAGTCACCCAGGTGTCCCACACAAGTTGCCCAAATGTACCCAAGTGGCCGAATTGGTGAAATGACCTATAACTACAGTGCCTTGCGAAAGTATTCGGCCCCCTTGAACTTTGCGACCTTTTGCCACATTTCAGGCTTCAAACATAAAGATATAAAACTATATTTTTTTGTGAAGAATCAACAACAAGTGGGACACAATCATGAAGTGGAACGACATTTATTGGATATTTCAAACTTTTTTAACAAATCAAAAACTGAAAAATTGGGCGTGCAAAATTATTCAGCCCCTTTACTTACAGTGCAGCAAACTCTCTCCAGAAGTTCAGTGAGGATCTCTGAATGATCCAATGTTGACCTAAATGACTAATGATGATAAATACAATCCACCTGTGTGTAATCAAGTCTCCGTATAAATGCACCTGCACTGTGATAGTCTCAGAGGTCCGTTAAAAGCGCAGAGAGCATCATGAAGAACAAGGAACACACCAGGCAGGTCCGAGATACTGTTGTGAAGAAGTTTAAAGCCGGATTTGGATACAAAAAGATTTCCCAAGCTTTAAACATCCCAAGGAGCACTGTGCAAGCGATAATATTGAAATGGAAGGAGTATCAGACCACTGCAAATCTACCAAGACCTGGAAGTCCCAGCCTTCTGGCAGAGGCAACCAGATTGTTAGCCATAATTGCCTGATACTTGGTGGAATTCATTATGCCGTCAATCTTAACCAGTGCCACTGGACCTCTGGAATTAAAACAGCCCCAAAACATCACTGACCCACCACCATATTTCACCGTGGGTATGAGGTGCCTCTCCTTGTATGCATCTCTGTTTCTACGCCAAACATGCCGATGCTGTATCTGACCAAAACATTCCATTCTGGTCTCATCTGACCAGAGCACCTTCTTCAAGTCATAATTTAAATTACGTTTGGCTAACTCCAAGCGCTTGCATCTGTGTCTTGGGGTCAGAAAGGGCTTTCTTCTGGCAACCCTTCCAAAGAGCCTGTCGTTGTGGAGGTGGCGTCTGATGGTGCTTTTTGAAACCTGGTGACCCAAAGATGCCACCAGGCCTGCAATTCTTTCACAGTGATTCTTGGGGATTTTTTTGCTTCTCTCACCATCCTCCTCCCTATCCTGGGGAGCAAAATGCACTTGCATCCTCTACCCGTGAACTTTTCAACTGTTCCATATTTTTTTATTTAAAAAATAATTATTGCCCTGACAGTGCTCAGTGGTATATTCAATCGTTTGTAGATCATCTTGTAACCATGACCAGATTTATGAAGGTCTACGACCATCTGTCTCTTTTGAACTGCCAGTTCTTTTGTTTTCTTCGTGGGATATTGCATGCGTATTTTTAATTACAATCATCATTATCTTTAAGGGTGCCATTAATTGTGAAACCTTGATTTGGAGGACATAGATTTTTTATTACATCAATAAATGATTTGAATCATTAATAAAGTACAGTATTTCTCTCATGTTGGTATTTTGAGTTTCTCTATATTTACATTGTTAATATTTTTTAAAGTATAGTTAGTGCATTGCCAGTCAGGGGTGCTAGTAATTTTGGAACCCACTGTATGTGTGAAATTAATTTAGATTTAGAATGGACCATTATCATGCACCTGTCTCGAAACGGTCATGGGGAAAAAGTATGTAATCTCTGCACTCAAATAGCGAATGGAGGACGCTTTTCCTGTGGTTAATTTTCATGCCAGCCATGTAGGCTATACTCCTGTTATAAAGATAAGCAATGAGCTTAATATTTGCATAATATTAGGAAAGTTTTTTTTAAATGTAGTAGGAAAGCTGATGTGACTTCTTCTTTTAACTTCTTGATTCTACTTGAGACGCATATGTCTCAACTAGGCACCTGGAAATGCAAATGCGCTACGCTAAATGTACTCGTTAAAACTCAAACCTTGATCAAAATTCACAAGCAGGGTATTGAATTAAAGCTACACTCGTTGTGAACCTAGCCAACAAGTCAGATTTTTAAAATGCTTTTCGGCGAAAGCATGAGAAGCTATTATCTGAAAGCATGCAACACCCCAAAATGCCTGAATGCGATGTAAACAAAGATATAGCTTAGCCGGCGCAACACAAAACGCAGAAATAAAATATAAAACATTCATTACCTTTGACGAGCTTCTTTCTTGGCACTCCAATATGCCCCATAAACATCACTATTGGGTCTTTTTTTCGTTTAAATCGGTCCATATATACCCAAAATAGCTTTCTATGGAAGCTGTGTCATTCAGAAAAAAACATTGTTTTTAAACGCTGCGTCATTTTTTAAAATTAAAAAAGTCGACGATAAACTTTCACAAAACACTTCGAAATCCTTTTGTAATCCAACTTTAGGTATTAGTAAACGTTTATAATCTATCAAAATGATTACAGGGCGATGTATATTCAATAGCTCCTCGTCTGCAAATCAATGGCTGCCAATGTCCACATTGAAAAGAGCCTGGTGGAGACCGGAAGAAACGGAATCCAGATAGTTGGATTTTCCAACAAAAAATTCAATTGAAAATTACGACAATGGCGACATCGTGTGGAATTTGTATGAATTGCATGCAGGTCGATATAAAATTTTGTCCCCTTTTAACAACCCATGAAAGTGACTTATGGAAATTATTTTTAGCTTTCAGAGAGCAGTTTTTCTTGCGTTTTTCAATGAAACACACGATCTGTTATAGTCACAGCCGTAATTTAACCAGTTTTAGAAACTTCAGAGTGTTTTCTATCCACACATACTAATCATATGCATATACTATATTCCTGGCATGAGTAGCAGGACGCTGAAAAGTTGCGCGATTTTTAACAGAATGTTCGAAAAAGGAAGGGGTAGACTTAAGAGGTTTTAAATAGAGGCCATCACTCGGAATTTCATAGCCTATAGAAATGTTGCGCAACATGAGCTCATGGGCTCTCATGAAGTGTTTGATTTGATTTTCAATTACTTTTGCATTGATGTCCGAGTGAATAGAGGGACAATAGAGTGCTGAGTACCAGGCAGTTAGCAAGTTTGGTAGGCTGCTAATAACCATCAGCAGCATCAGAGCTTGGAGAAGCCTAATTACCATGACTAAACAGTCACATGGAATTTGACTGCCTTCATGACTTGTGACCGCCGATGTGGCAGTAATACAGTCATCGCAACAGCCCCCCCCCCCCCTCCCAATGCAGCCACTGATTACCAAAACAAGTCACAAAATGCCCTGCCCCTTGATCCTGGTTGATGTGTCAACAACTATCTGCAAATTATGAGCAATCAGCAGTTCACACACCAAGTAAGCCACTGGGAAAACAGGCAGCACTTAAAGTAGATGGCCCTAGCTAGCAAAAAGACAGTACTAGACCACAACAGATGAAGACACATTTTTTTTACACTTATCACTCCGAGAGATAACAGGAGTCCTCTAGCTATAGAATGAAGCACATTGAGATGGACACTGAGAAGTTGGTTATATACACTCAGAAAACAGATTAAACCACTCCCCCTCCAATAAAGCCACTGATTACCAAAACAAGTCACAAATTGCCCTGCCCCTTGATCCTTGTTGATGTGTTAACAGGTATCTGCAAATGTTGAGGAGTCAGCAGTTCACACACCAAGTAGGCCACTGGGAAATCGGGCAGCACTTAAAATAGATGGCCCTAGTTAGCAAAAAGACAGTACTAGACCACAACAGATGAAGACAAAAAAATGTGTTATACTTTTCACTTCTGGTGATATAAGGAGTCCTCCAGCTATAGAATGAAGCAAGTTTAGTTGTGAAACTGTTAGCAGTTGATGTTATTTTTCAGTAACACTTTTTCAATAACACAGACCTCAAAGCAAATCAGAGGGAGAAAAATATATGTATTCAAAGAGAACAAATCATAGTTGTTATGCTGGAAAGTAGATGGTACATGTTTATTTTTCCCTGTCCTCAGTGTTTTCTCCACTGAACAAAGCCTAGCCCAAGCCTAACCTGTGGTTGACCAATTAGAATACATTGCAATAAAATTGGGCCACTGGCCAAATACCAAGTATACCATTTCAGGCTCAATGTATAGACAATTTGGACCAATGAGAACTTGCCACATGTAGCTATGAGTCCCAGACTGTAATTCCTACACAGATCTGAAACAGATGTTGAACTGAAAAACACTCGTTCCATTGCTCTCTGGCCCTCTTGACCTCTAGTCCACTGCGTTGTGTATTTGAAAGCTGAATATTCATGATCTAGATCTTCAACATGTGAAATTAACATATTTTGAAATGGAAAAAAATACAGACAAGCATATTTGTCTTAGAATATTCTTACAAATAGTACATTATATGGAATCACTCTGTATGAAATAATAGGGGTTGACATCATTTTTGAATCTCTATACCTTCCTTTGTCCTTCATACAAACACCATATGTAAGGTCCCTCAGTCAAGACTTGAATTTCAAGCACAGATTCAAGTATAAAGAAAGACCAGGGAGCTTTTTGAAAGCCTCATAAAGAAGGGCAGTGATTGGTAGATGGGTAACAATAAGAAATCAGACATTAAATATACTGTGTCTTTAAGCATGGTCATGTTAATAATCCTGCTTTGTCAAAGATGCAGTCATCCTTCTGATCTGAGCTGCAGGACAGGACATTGAAGACGGCTCATGGTAGAGAAATTAACATAAAATTCTGGTGGACATTCCTGCAGTCAGCATGCCAATTCCATGCTCCCTCAAAACTTGAGACATCTGTGGCATTGTGTTGTGTGACAAAACTGTACAATTTAGAGTGGCCTTTTATTGTCCCTGGTATTGTTAGTGCATTGTGATAGTGATCATGCTGTTTAATCAGCTTCTTAATATGCCACAATTGTCAGGTGGAAGGATTATCTTGGCAAAGGAGAAATGCTTACTAACAGCAGCGAAATAAACAAATTTGTGCATAGCATTTGAGAGAAATAAGCTTTTTGTGCATATGGAACATTTTTGGGATCTTTTATTTCAGCTCATGAAACATGGGATCAACACTTTACATGTTGCGTTTATATTTTTATTCAGTGTAGTAGTCTGAGAGGAATGGATATTGTTGTCAACGTTTAAATAGGCAAATGGTGAATGTTTGTTGAATGTCTGTTGAATGTCTGATATAAAACCTACTTTACCTCTGTATGAAATCCCCAAGATGGCAACAGCTCCACTAATTCATTTCTCAGCCTGGTTCACCGTCATAAGGCACACTGCCGTGTTGCTTTTTAGATCACATTCCCACACCATCAGTCTACACGGGACATGCTGGTGTACAAATCAATATGTGATATTTCAGGAAAAGTGAAATGCACTTCAATTTGATTTCAGCCTACATACCCTAGTTTAATTAAACTACACCCATTCACTGAGTTACACAGAATGTAATACAAAGAGAATGTCACATAAAACCTATTTGGCCAGGATCCTATTAAGTAACTTTGGTCTTACCCAGCAGTAGCCTACTATAGAGTAGCTGCCTCTCTTCCTCAACCCTCCAAAGACTAAAGAAGCTTAGACAGAGTTCTCAATTAGGTTTTCAATTCAGGAAGTAAATTGAAATTCAATTAATTAATTAAAAAATTATCCACTGTTTTCTGTGACGATATTTCAATTCGCTTCCTGAATTTTTAGACATGAAAACCGAACTTAGCCCAACCCTGGTGTACATGGCTGTAGTCATACGTGGACGTGGTAACGATTTGATCACAGCATCTGAAAGTAAGCACAGTTTGACCTGTTCAAAGGATTACAATGAAGCCTGTATGTGTAGTTGGCGCTAAATATGGCATGCGACAGTTAGTGGGCTACGTATTGTACTGTGTTTCCCACTATACTGGTTATCCTCTGACCTCCATACTGAGGTGCCTATGGAATGATACAGGAAAACACTGATTGCCATTCCCTGTCCCTGGTTTCTAGATGGCCCAGTGGTTCCAGCTGCAGCAGCTAGACTCCAAGTACCTGGAGCAGGTGGACCAGCTGTATGATGATACTTTCCCTATGGAAATCCGCCAGTACCTCAGTACCTGGATAGAGAGCCATGACTGGTGAGTGAGCTGCAGTAAGCAACAGACTGCCAAGGGGTGTGTAGTTTACACAGTCAGTATGTGTGGATGCATTTGAAGGCTGTGGTGTAACTGCTCTCATGATGTATTGTGCTTTGTTTGGCCTTAATTAATCTAGATATCAGAAAGCCTGCGCCAACTACTGTAATAAGAAAACAGAAAGTAAAAGTAACATGCTTGTAAAGGTTGTGGACTACTTTAAATGTTTGTTGTCGTTGGTGTAAGGTTGTTGACCTTTTTCACCTCACAACTTTCACCTAACAAAGTACTGCAAAAAAAAAAAAGTTATTCCTTTGAGCCAATCAACGTGCCCGCATTTGGACTCTGGCTCAGAGTGGTTATAGCAAATTTGGCTGCTGACCAAGTTACCAGTGTGTTTTACTAGAAGTGTTTGGCAGTGCATCCGCAATAACCACAAGTTCATTCCTAGTGTAAAAGAAGATTGTGTGTGTGATTACTATGTGTGGTGGTGATAAAGATTAATACAATTCCTTGACTGAGATGCGTCCGTACCATTCTTGCCGGACAGCCTGTAGCGAGTCAGAACCAAGTATATCAGCATTCAGTCACTAGCGGGTGAGGGCTCATAAGCCAACTGCTCAGATGACTCCAGCTAGTCATTTTTGCAATTACTGTGTTCCGTGGGCTGGTTGCTTTCATTTCAAAGGATGACAATAATTTAAAAGTATTTTTGGTTGACCCCTTTCAGGGACATGGTGGCCATCAGCGATTCTCTTGCAGCGGTCCGTTTCCATGACCTCCTGGCCCAGTTGGACGTTCAGTACAGCCGCTTCGCCCTGGAGAACAACTTCCTGTTGCAACACAATATACGCAAGATTAAACGCAACCTGCAGGTAAGGCCAGGGTCGAACTCTGAATTAATTTGCAAGGACTGACATAAACTTATAAGGGAAACACTCAGGCGCTGAGTATTGAGTATTGTTCTATAGACTGGTGTTTTGATTCTTATAAGAAAGAATGGAACTCTGAAGATTTGTTATAATGTCAGATCAGGGCCAATAAGGATTAAGGGCTTCAACAATGTTTCAAGCTAATGTAATGAGTCAGCCGTCCTAATCAGAATAAGGTTAGACAATCTTAGGTTCTTTAAGCCAATAAGTAACCATTTAATTGTTTTAGTTTATGAGCAGGAAAGAACAGTGGTCCTGGAACGCATCCTTGAGGAACACCAAAATGTCTACTTTAAATTGTAAAATGTAAAGTTGAGAAACTCTTCCCAGGACCACTTCCAGGAAGACCCTTTGCAAATGGCCATGATAATCTGTAACTGTCTGAAAGAGGAGAAGAAGATCCTGGCCTCCATCATCAAAAAAGAGGTAAGACACTGATCTTGTCTTTTGAATACTGCTTAATGGAACTCTGTGAGTATTTCTGTTGTAGTGTGTGTGTGCATGTTCTGAATTGTGATTATGATGCATTTTCTTAGAAAAGTTGCTATTGCATGGATAATTAATATTTCAGCACATTTCTTAGCAACATAGATATAAAAAATGGGTTAAACTGCCTTTGACATTGTATTTGTATGTTAACCTCTCTGGGATATTGGGCCAAAAGCCAGGGAAAATGCAGAGCGCCAAATTCAAATAAATTACTATAAAAATCTAACTTTCATTAAATCACACATGCAAGATAGCAAATTAAAGCTACACTTGTTGTGAATCCAGCCAACATGTCAGATTTCAAAAAGGCTTTTAGGCGAAAGCAAACGATGCTATTATCTGAGGATAGCACCTCCTGTAAACAAAGAGAGAAAAGCATATTTCAACCCTGCAGGCGCGACACAAAACGTAGAAATACAAATATAATTCATGCCTTACCTTTGACAAGCTTCTTTTGTTGGCACTCCAATATGTCCCATAAACATCACAAATGGTCCTTTTGTTCGATTAATTCCGACGATATATATCCAAAATGTCCATTTATTTGGAGCGTTTGATCCAGAAAAACACCGGTTCCAACTTGCGCAACGTGACTACAAAATATCTCAGAAGTTACCTGTAGACTTTGCCAAAACACTTCAAACTACTTTTGTAATACAACTTTAGGTATTTTTAACGTAAATAATCTATAAAATTGAAGACGGGATGATCAATACAGGAGGAAAACAAACTGTAGCTAGCTTTCTGGTCACGCGCCTCTATCTAACAGTATACTATAAGTGACCCTCGTTCTGAACAGGGCTACTTCTTCATTACACAAAGGGAAAACCTCAACCAATTTCTAAAGACTGGTGACATGCAGTGTAAGTGTTAGGAAGAAGGTCCCTTAGAAATCTGGATTCCCAATGAAAACACATTGAAAAAAGAGTGACCTCAAAAAAAAAATCTGAATGGTTTGTCCTCGGGGTTTCGCCTGCTAAATAAGTTCTGTTATACTCACAGACATGATTCAAACAGTTTTAGAAACTTCAGAGTGTTTTCTATAATAATAATGTGCATATCTTATCTTCTGGGGATGAGTAGCAGGCAGTTGAATTTGGGCATGCATTTCATCCGGACGTGAACAGAAGGAGCATTTCAGTGTGACCTGAGTGTGAAACCAGACCAAATGTTTGTGAATTTTTTGTCAGGATAATGTGGGGTCCACACCAAACAACATGGTGTTGGAGAAACAGAAGGAGCTGGACAACAACGTTAAAGACCTGAGGAACCGAGTTCAGGTGCGGTCATTTGGACAATACCATGTGTCATTGGTTATGTGGATATATTATCAAGCACCCTACCACAACACTGCCCATTGTCTTGTCATTCTACATGAATAATAACCAGTTGAACAGCCTATGAAAGGGGTAGAAAATGTTTTTCACAAACACCATCATGAGGCATGACCATTAAAATGTGTGACTTCTGCCCTCTTCAGGTTTCAGAGCATGAGATTAAGTCACTGGAGGACCTACAGGATGAACACGACTTCAAGAAGAAGACCTTGCAGAGCCGAGGTACTGTAGGAGTTAGCCTGGTCCTAGTCTCTTTCAATAGCCTGGGTCTGGGACACAAGACTAGATTGGTGCCATATCTGTATATGTTTTAGCCAATGTGAAGGCACTGTAAAACATATCTCACTCCTACTGTACTAAAACTAATTTCCAGGCTGAAGCAACTGTGCTGTGAAATTCCAGATGTTTCTTCTACTATCGTATTGTGAATGCTTACCGCTATGTAAATGTTGATTCTGTCATTGTCAGTGGAACAAGAGGTGAATGGGATGGCACAGTCACAGGCGGTATGGAAAGAGATCCGCGAAGAGGAGATTGTCATCAGAAAGATGTTCATCAAACTCAACATAACCAGACAGGTAGGAATGTGTGTGTGTGTGTGTGTTCTTGCATGAGTGTGTACGCTGTATGGTTAGACTGATGTTTGTTTCTCCCAACCTATAGGTGGTGGTGAATCAGATTTCTGACATCTTGTGCTTGGCCGAGCAGATCCAGTTCAACCTAGTGACAGTGGAGGTACCTGAGTGGAAGCACAGACAGCAGATAGCTTGCATCGGTGGTCCGCCTAACGCCTGTTTGGACCAGCTACAAATCTGGTCAGCCCTGCCTCTAGTCCATGTTAGCTTTAGCCCCTAGGCCCAGTTCATATCCTAACCCTTATATTAAACCTTGTTCAAATACTTTCAGAAGCAATATTTTCAACCCGCATTCACTGTGTGTGTTTGTGTGTGTGTGTGTTTGTCTGTTTGCAGGTTCACTGCTGTAGCAGAGGGCTTACAGCAGGTACGTCAGCAGCTGAAGATGCTCCAGGAGCTAGAACAGAAGTACACGTACGAGAATGACCCCGTCACTCAGGGCAAAAGCGCTCTGGAGGAACGCGCTCTCGCCCTGTTCAAGTACCTCATTGTCAAGTGAGACCCGCTCTATGACACCTACTATGTGTCTATGTTTCCTGTAGGGATCACATACACATGCTAAACATGTATTCACTCACTGAATGGTAGGTAACTTTGCCTGAGACCTGAAGACTTGAGTCAGCTCCCAGTGTTAATGTCTCGACTCTAGCCTCTGTTCCCCAACTGGCAGCCCGCAGGTGTTTTTTTTTGCTCCTGCAAGTTTTCTAAGCAAAAAAAGTATTATTATTAGGTTAAAAAAAATACAAAATTGTCATTGTTGAACATACTGTAAAAACACCATGAAATCAGCTCCAACTGATTTTTGTTTTGTTCATCTGTTCCCAAGTATTCCCACACATAATAGAGAAACACGTGATCATATACAAATGTAAGCAAGGTTTGAAATGATTATTGTGAGCGGACCAAGTACTTAGAGGTTGCTCTAAAAGGTCAAGGTGGAACAAATGAGTCAGGATCAGGTTTTCTTAATTGAATCTTCATCTTCACAAGAACAAGGAACACAAGGTGAGTATCTTTAAACTATAACATAAATCACGGGTATGTCACCGCCTTCATGATCCTCCCGTGGAGAGCTCCCTTCAGGCGGTTGTCCGGATCCGTGGTGACCATTCCCAAGAGGTGGAGTGTCCCCTTCTTCTCCCTTCCGAAAGGTACATCCTCTCCTCTGTAGAAGCAAACACTCTTCTTTCTCCCCTCTTTTCCGGTTCCCTCCTCTCTCTTGTAGGGGAAAGAGAATAGCTCATTAGTACCGTCGGCTGTGCTTAATTGCCTCTGACCATCTCGACTCACATACCGGGCTGGGCTACTGACCGTGGGAGCATACCTCCCCCTTAGGACCGGACCGGAGAACGAGTCTTGGTCACATCGGGACAGCGCATCCACATTCCCGTTCCTCGATCCAGCCCTGTAGATGACATGGAACGAGAATGGTTGTAAAGCAAGAAACTATTTAGCTATTCTGTTGTTATTGTTTCTCTTACCGGCCATCCACATGTGGGGAGCATGGTCAGTAACGAGGCAGTACCGGTACTACCTATGTCCGGTAGGTAGTACCGGAGATAATCGAGGGCCCACTTAATGGCTAAGGCCTCTTTCTCTGTGGTAGCATATCTCTGTTCCCGATCACTGAGCTTCCTACTTATAAAGAGAATAGGCCTCTCCGCTTCGCCTTCACCCTGAGCTAGGACGTCTCCGAGCCCCGTATCTGAGGCGTCTACCTGCACAATGAGCTCTTGGGAGAAGTCAGGAGCCTGCAGGACGGGATCAGAGCACAGGCTCTTTTAGCAACTGGGAGGCGTCTTCGGTCTTGTCCTTCCACGCTACACGGTTTGGCAGTTTTTTTTTATGAGGTTTGTGAGGGAGTTGGCAATGGTTGCATACCCAGGGATGAAACGATGATAAAATCCTGAGAAGGCTCAGACGTCCCGCTTTGACTGGGGCCGGGGCCAGTCCTGAATAGCCCTGGTCTTTTCTGCCTGTTGACGTATTTTTCTGTTCCCAACAGTGTATCCCAGGTATTCCGCGTTGGAGAGATCCAGGCAGCATTTTTTGGATTGGTCGTCAGCCCTGTAGCCTCCAGGCTCACGAGCACCGGCCATAGTCGCAGGAGGTGGCTATCCCAGTCCTCGCTGTGGATAACCACATCGTCTATGTACGCCGCTGCATACTCTTGATGGGGGCGTAGAATGGCATCCATGAGGCGTTGGAAAGTTTCCAAAGCCCCATGCTGTCCAAAGGGCATCCTCACATACTGAAAAAAGCCCTTCCGGTGTGACGAAGGCAGTCTTTGGACGGTCCTCCAGAGCCACCGGCACTTGCCAATATCCCTTCGTCAAATCCAGGGTGGTGATGAACTTGGCCTTTCCTAAGTGCTCCAGGAGTTCATTCACGTGGGGCATGGGATACGCATCAAATGTAGAGATGACGTTTTCACCCCTAAAGTTCTTGCATAGCCTCATACTACCGTCACGTTTGTGGACCAGGACTATGGACCACTCACTCGTAGATGGCTCGTTCACCCTCATCCTCAGCATCTCCCTTAACTCGTTCTTTGCGATGACTTGGCAGGCCTCAGGAATCCTGTAAGGACGGGTATGCACCTTCTTGCCGGGTTGAGTGTGGATATGATGAAACAGGACATCTATCTGTCCTGGGAAGGGCGAGAATACCCTGCCGAATTGCATAATCACCTTGTCTAGTTGTCTCGACTGCTCCGGCAGGAGAGTTCGACCACTGCGCACCTGTAGCAGGGCCTCCTCTTTTTCCTTGTCCTCCACGGCCATCAAACCCACACCCTCCTCTCTTCCATGCTACCTCTTCAGCAGGTTGATATGATAGAGTTGGACCTTCTTCTTCCTGTCTGGTTGCTTGATGAGGTAATTGACTGGCGAGACCCTATCCATTTCCTCTTAGGGCCAGACTGTGGACAGGCGGTCCCTCATCAGAATAACATGGCTAAGTCAAGGATCCCTTGACATACCTGCCGTAGAGCAATTCCAAGGGGGAGAACCCAGTGGACGCCTGGGGTACTTCTCACAGGACAAACATTAATTGGGGCAGAAGCTTGTCCCAGTTTTTTCCATTTCCGGACACCACTCTTCTCAACATGCTTTTAACCTCTCTGGGATATGTGGGACGGTAGCGTCCCAACTGGCCAACATCCAGTGAAAATGCAGAGCGCCAAATTCAAATAAATTACTTAAAAAATTCAACTTTCATGAAGTCACACATTCAATATACCAAATTAAAGCCAACGTGTCAGATTTAAAAAATGCTTTACGGCAAAAGCAAACAATGCTATTATCTGAGGATAGCACCCAAGCAAACAAACACAGACCATCATATTTCAACCCTCCAGGCGCGACACAAAATGCAGAAATAAAAATATAATTCATGCCTTACCTTTGACGAGCTTCTTCTGTTGGAACTCCAATATGTCCCATAAACATCACAAATGGTCCTTTTGTTAGATTAATTCCGTCGATATATATCCAAAATGTCAATTTATTTGGCGCGTTTGATCCAGAAAAACAAAATGATTACAAAAGTTACCTGTAAGCTTTGTCCAAACATTTCAAACTACTTTTGTAATACAACTTTAGGTATTTTTTAACGTAAATAATCGATAAAATTGAAGGCGGGATGATCAGCGTTCAATACAGGAGGAAAACAATGTGTAGCATGCTTTCAGATTATGCGCCTCTAACAAAGAGTACACTTCCCTCGAGCCTCATTCTGAACATGGATACTTCTTCATTTCTCAAAGGAACCTCAACCAACTTCTAAAGATTGTTGACATCCAGTGGAAGCGATAGGAACTGCAAGAAGGTCCCTTAGAAATCTGGATTCCCAATTAAAACCCATTGAAAAGAGAGTGACCTCAAAAAAAATTCTGAATGTTTGTCCTCGGGGTTTCGCCTGCCAAATAAGTTCTGTTATACTCACAGACATGATTCAAACCGTTTTAGAAACATCAGAGTGTGTTCTATCCAAATCTACTAATAATATGCATAGCTTAGCTTCTGGGCATGAGTAGCAGGCAGTTTAATTTGGGCACGCTTTTCATTCAAAATTCTGAATGCTGCCCCCTATCCTAGAGAAGAAGGTCCCACGAGGTCCATAGCTATGCGTTTGAAGGGAGTCTCTATAATGGGGAGAGGAATCAAAGGATTACGCAGGTGTGGTTGTGGGGCCGTACGCTGACATTGATCACACGTCCTACAATACCTGGCTACATCTCGGGTGACACGGGTCCAATGGAACCTCTGCATGATTCTGTCGATCGTTTTGTCCCGTGCCAGGTGTCCTCCTAGGACGTGGGAATGGGCTAGTTGTAGGACAGTATCCCTGTATGGTCTAGGCACCATTAGTAATTCTTGTTTTTCACCCCTTCGTTGCACAACCCAATACAAGAGGCCCCGCCTGATTGCATAGTAGGGAAGAGAGGGCTCACCTGAACCGTCAACATTCCTCCCGTCAATCACCTTCCACATGGCATCCCGTAGGTCTGGGTCTCTATGCTGAGAGGTACCGAACTGTCCCTTTAATTCTTGGGGCAGGTCGACCTCGATAGAGGGGTGTGGAGGTTGTTCGCCATCACCGTCTGGGGTGCCCGAGGAGAATCCCTTCCATGTTCCCTCCTCTGATGGGGCTTCAAATATAGCCCTTAGCCTCTGGTGGCTCTTTCCTTCCTCCGTCGTGTATAACCCTTCGCAGGTGTCTTCAACGGAGGTTGCTCCAGAGGCTGAGGCTTTGTTTCCTTGTAGGGCTACTACCTCGGGCTCGGACTTGGTCTTTTTTTCCCTCTGCTTTCCAGCCCCCCTACGGTGGCCCGGCTCTTGGCGTGTGATAGAGAGACCTGATCCCCTTTGTCCAGTGCGTAACGTCATCTGCCGAAGCTCCTTATATAGAGGACAGTCTCTCCCGATCAATAATGGCACCTTCAGCTGGGGTACTTTCCCCGCCCTGACTGTACACCTTCCTTTCGGGTTGAGAATGGACAGACTATGGTAATAGTGGGTGTCTCCATGGACACAGGACACGGCTACTTTGTCTGGTAGCAGTGTTGCTGTGGTCACCATCTGCTCCCCCACTAACGTAACCATACTTCCCGAGTCGAGAATGGCTACCACGTCTCGTCCTTCTATTCGAACCGGAATCTCTGGGGCCATTTCTGCTAACCAACAGAGGTGATCCTGCCCTCTCGGACTGGGATGCGTGGGGACGGGCAGCAATGACTCTGTGGAAATGGGACATTGTGGGGTGTAATGGTCCGGAGACTTGCATTTATAGCACCGACTCTGTTGTGTGGGTGAGGACTTCTCCCACGTCCAGAGTGGGTTCGGTTGTTTCGGTGGCGGACGTGCCGGGGTTAGTCGGGGAACAGGCTTGGCAGAGTCCTTTCAGTCCTCCTTTTCCCCTTTTAACAACTCCCATGTAGATCTTGTCCACTATGAGCGTCTCTACGACATGTCCTACTATCTTCCCGGGCTCCAGCCACTGTTTCGTTGGACGGCCATATAGGTCCATTGATGGAACTTTACGGCTCTATCCCCGGCGGTCAGCTGGTACCGGGACAGAATCTAATTTTTTAGTCGCCCATAGTCAGCAGCTTCACGGAGGTCCAGGTCATAGTAGGCTTCCTGGGCTATCCCAGTCAAAAGGGGAGTTAACGCACTTACTCATTCTGTGGGGGGGGGGGCACTCTTCCAAGGTGGCAATCCTTCGAACGCCATGATGAAAGCCTCAATATCGTCCTCCTTTGAGAGGCGAGGTAAAATGGCGTGAGCAGCTGCTCTCGGCTTTACTCTCGGTTCTTCTCGCCGGCTCAGCTGTTGTTACATGAGTTCTATGGTTGCCTGCTGGGCTGTGATCAACTGTTGTGGTAGAGTGTTATCCATCCTTCTTGAATGGTTCCCCTGTGTCTACAGGTAGATTTTAGTTTTCCTCACTTATCCTTGTGTCACTCGTCCTCCTAGTGCCCGCATTCTCCACCAATGAGCGGACCAAGTACTTGGAGGTTGCTGTAAAACGGAATAAACAAAGTGGAATAAACGAGTCAGGAGCAGGTTTTATTAATTGTACAAAGTTCTCTATTGAGGTAATTTTTCCTTCTCAAACACTCCAACACAATCAATGATGATATCCCAAGGAAACACACATCTTCTTCTTCACAAGAATAAGAAACACAAGGTGAGTATCTTTAAATTCTAACATAAATCACGGGTGTGTCACAGCCTTCACAATCCTTCCGTGGAGAGCTCCCTTCAGGTGGTGACCATTCCCAAGAGATGGAGTGTCCCCTTCTTCACCTTTTCAAAAGGTACGTCCTCTCCTCTGTAGAAGCAAACACTCTTTTCTTTCTCCCATCTCTGCCGGTTCCCTCCTCTCTATTGTAGGGAAAAGAGAATAGCTCATTAGTACCATCAGCTGTGCTTAATTGCCTCTGACCACCTTGACTCACATGCCGGGCTGGTCTACTGTCCGTGGGAGCAGCCTGCCCTCTGGTGGTCCTTCCACATTATACTTTTGGTCAAATATTATATCCCTTTGGGCTTCTTGCAGTCAATTAGCAGTGTACAAATGATTTGTAATTATGTTATGTAATTATGTTACGGGCCCCCAACTGTCCACTCAAGAAAAAAATTGAGCTGAAGTTGATGATCCCTGCTCTAGGCTTTAGTGGAGTGCCATAGGAGTGTCATTACCGGATGTTTGATGTTTTTGTGGCGTCTGTCTTTTAGTTCTATCGTGGTGGAGAGACAGCCCTGTATGCCCACTCACCCTCAAAGACCCATGGTGCTGAAGACTGGGGTGCAGTTCACTGTCAAAATCAGGTGATTGCGCCAGTGCTACACACTCCAAACGCAATGTGCAATTCTCTGTTGACTAGTAGCTAGAAGAAGCCTGCAAACCCAGAGGAGGGTTGGTTAGGCATCCATGCTGCAACTCCTCAATTAAGACCCACACCTTAACACTACACTCTTCCATCCACTTTAGTTCCTGGTTGTCATTTGGCTTGCATTGTGATTACTTAATTGGTATCATAATACTCTTGCACCCAATAATATCCCCAGACTCCTGGTGAAGCTCCAGGAGTTCAACTACCAGCTCAAAGTCAAAGCTGTGTTTGACAAGTAAGTGAATGAGAAGTACGTACCATAGCCATATACATACACACATGTGTACACATATGTCTTTGGGAACTGCTTGATGTTATATTTAATCAATTGTATTACATTGTTATATTTTATCAATGGCAAGAGTCAAAGCTTCAGTCACTGATGTATTGTATTTCTTTAGGAACGTCACTGAGAAGAGCACAGTGAGAGGGTAGGAAATGTTTTGGTCTCTGTTATCCTACTTAAACCTGAAGAAGCCTAGTTAGTAGTCATTACATTTCCTCTGATTTTACGTCATTTCCAGGGTCCGGAAATTCAACATCTTGGGAACCAACACTAAGGTTATGAACATGGAGGAGTCCAATGGAAGCTTGGCAGCAGAATTCAGACACCTGGTATGAACTGGCACATTCAGATGTTATACTGTATATTGTACATCAGGGTTCCCCAATCGCCCCCCCCCCCCCCCCCTCCCCCAAGTTTTCTGAGCATTAAAGACTGCAAAATCACCTGGAAATGAGCTCAAAGTGATTTTGTTTTAGGAAATCTGCTCCCAAGTATTCCCATGCATAAGTAGGGAGGTGTGTTTGAACATATCATAATGTAATCAGGGTTTGAAATGATTATGTTTTTGTCAAATACTACTTCTGTTTGGGCTTCTTGTTATCAATTTGCAGTGTACAAGTTATTTATAATTATGTTCCGGATCTCCTGACCAACCGCTCAAGAAAAAAATCAGCCTGCGGCTGAATGTAATTGGGGACCCCTGCTGTACATCAATGATAATAGCGTCATATATTCTTCATATTGTAATGACTAGGGTTGCAAAGCTACCGGTAATTTAACAAAGGTAATCTATGGCAATCTATGGTAACTTTGGTAATTTATTATTTAGTAACTTTCCAATTATTTATTCATATATAGTATAAAATGTCTAATGTCTGTGTCCATGTTGTCAATGAGTTTCTAGTGCATAAACCATATGGTTCAAGAGAAAATAACCTAATTAATGAAAAATACATATTTTTCATTATTTTCAATTAACTCTGCAACTTTCTCAGTTATTTACTTTTTTCACAACTGCCACCAGTTTGGCGCCAAAACATTTACAACAATGACATATTGACTTACATGGGCATCATGCACCACAAATTATGCCCCCTGTCTGTAAGTTAGATAATTTTTCAAACAGCTTTTTCCTGAGTCATAATCATTATGCTTAATTCTATGTAAAAAGTTTTCTGCATATCTAAGCATAACTCTTGAGCTGTCTGTATCCTCCTGACTGATGGTTATTTTTTTAAATAAACCATATGCTTCTATTCATCTAGTTATGGCTTGCTTTTCTAAAGTAACCAACCTTGCCAGCAGGCATGCCAGCTAAGATAGTTAGACAAGCTAGTTACTCGAACTTGATTGATTGCCTGAAATGGCTTCTTGGTAGCTATCAATGAGGTTTGGAGATTGGGAACCTATCTGGGCTAGCGAAAGCCAGCTTCCTAAAATTACTAAATGGTTAAAACCATTCCAGAGAACCACCCGACAAAAAAAATCATATATATTTTTTAAACATGACAAATAAATGTCATCTTAGAAAATAAAACCTTGAAAGTTACCAAAATTCTGGTAATTTACTGGTAAACTTCAAAAGATTCCAGCTGGGGTTGG